>NC_090258.1:31472257-31477257 GCF_037325665.1 Littorina saxatilis
TTTTTTCATCAAGACAAGATCAGTACAATTCGAAGTTGTGAAAGTTTGAAAAAAGAAAAGCCCGGAAGCAGGGTCACGCAAGGGTCGTAGCAGACGACGGTTTATGCATATCGCCGTTCCTCTCAACAGTCAAAAGCCATCACTAGAGTTCTTGTGAACCACCACCTTGAACACAAGGCCAGTACTGTAACTACAGTTACAGTACTGGCCTTGTGTTCAAGATGGTGAACCACAGCCGTTTGTCAGTTTCGTGCATAGTAAAAACGTGCTATTGTAGTCGCATTCAAATGACTAACTGACGACTACATTGGGAAAAAGGGAAACTGGATCACACGGGTTCACGATGGCTCAGGGGTAAGATTTTTTTTTGGGGGGGGGGGGGGGGGGTAAGATAAACCACGCAAAAATAAATTCTTTGAAAATTGTTCGCTCAGTCTTTACGGAGGGCACCTAGGATGTTCTCAATCGGTGAGTGTTTAAATGAAAGGGTGTTTTTACTGTGTGTAAAAGCCTGACCGTATCTGTGATGGTTTACGGGAGGTTTACTGTGCCTTTAACCAAAATAAGAAGGAAATCTAGCACGCGGAAAGATTTTACACCTTACGCAGATGACTACAGATGAACTCCCCCTCAACAGTTGCCTCCTCTGTGAAAAAATGATACCTCCGAAAATTCCAATACAGACCCCTCCTTTTTACGACCGATTTCAATGTCGTTAGTGGGAGTTTGTACTGTAGATAAAGATTCTTGCCACACTGTTTGCGATACCGAAAGAGAAAACACCCATACACATTCATAATTTTATTGAAGGAGGTAGCTTTTGCCACATTTTATTAACATTGACCGAAAGTGTCCGTTGCTACTTTCAAGCTTTGCGGTGACTGGAGAGAAGGAATGAGTTTTGGTTCTGTCGTATGAATGGCGTAAAGGCCCCGAGAAAAAAACGGAGAGGTAGGTTCGGAGTTATACCACGATCGTCTGTAATCTCCATGCCAAGGTGGGTAGCAGAAACCTCCATGGCACAGTACCTGCATAGAAGAAAGGGCCTACTAGCACCAGCTCTGTTCAGTGTGTGTTTCTCTAGCTCACGGAACTCTGACATGGATTGCAGGATCTTTTCCGTGCGTACTCGTAAGAGCCATAATACTCACCTGTACATGTCGATCCAGACAGACAAGATCAGGATGCTTCTCGAACATTTTGTAAGGTACGAGACCAGAGTTGAAATTCCACTCCTCGTCCCTGTATTCTTTCAGGGTTTCAATGAACAGTCGAAGCCAGTCAGAGTGTCGGCGAGAAAACATGACGCCATTGTTAATGTATTCGGGCCACTCTCCGTTGATGACCCAATCAAAAGCGTGTACGAAAGGACACGCAAGAAGAGAGTCGTTCACGTGAGACACCCACGTGACGTCGAAGTCTTGGTAAGCCCCGCCATATTTGTAGAGGATCAGATATCTGACGAAAGGGGAAACGATAGGGATGGAATTACTGATTGTCTTCGTTAGCACGTTCAATTGTATAACCTATTTTGGTAAGCCCCTCGCAACCTTCTACCCCCCCCCACACACACACACACACACACACTTCCAATTGACAAAACATGCCTTCTTCTTTGTCATTTTCATCTGAGTTGCTTTTGTTTTTGGCACGCCATTCAATAAATGCACACATATCCTTTCTTCTCTACGCGATGGTTAAAAAGATGATGATGATGATGATGATGATGATGATGATGATGATGATGACGATGATGATGATGATGACTGACCACTTCTTCTCACCTTATGACGTCAGAGACATGGGCCTTCTGACGTATATCCTGCCTGAAGACGGTGTCGATGGGTTCAATCTTGACCCACGTGACGCTCTCGCTCTGTAACTCCTCCCACCACTGACCCCGTGGTTCTTCCTCCGCGTGCAGGTACACGTGACGAAATCCACCAATATAAAGAGCGCTCAGCATGTTCAGGAAATGGTTGAAGTTGAGCTCGCTGGAGTATTCGTTCTGTCCACTCAGCTTGATGTAGTGACTGATCCTGGGTATCAGGTTGTCAGGGTCCTTCTTTATCACCACAGGAGCTCGTTTACCGTAGAACAGCCAGCGAGCCAGCTGAGCAAAACGGGTCTCGCTGAACATGATGTCTTTCGGGTAGAGAACCGAGTCGCTGAGGCTGATGCAGAAAGGGTCCTCTTCGATGTCTTGGTTGTAGTCGTCTTCGGACACGCAGCTTGCAGGCGAGGATAAAATCAACTCCAGCAGCTGAAGTCTTGTATCTGGGTCTGGGAAGCGTCGATTGGCGTATAAAACACCACGGGTTTTGTCCGGTGAGTCCGAGAAGTGGGTAGCGAGAGAGACTGTGTTGAAGTCTGTGGGTGCACGTGCCAAGATGACGCCTTGTCCTACGAAGATGCCTCCCTGTGGCTCCAGTATGGCCAGAACTGCGTCCAGCATTTCTTCAGAACCGCACGGGATGGACGTGTCTTTGAGTTGTTGCAGGTGCAGCGCAGGTGTTGACATTGCGAACCACTGTGGCGAGACAAACAGAAAGGGAAACATTGACTGACTTGATATGTTATCTGTATGTTTGACCAAAATAGGACAGTTGTGCACTGGTCGCGCGGTCGAGGTGAACATTGACTGTCGAGATCTGTGTAAAATGTCATATTTATTTATTTATTTATTTTATTTACGAGAATTTATATCGCGCACATATCTCACCACACAAGGCGACTCAAGGCGCATGTTACCTATTAATGCCGTGTGAGATGGAATTTTTTTACACAATATTATTATTATTATTATTATGAACATTTGTGCGCCTAATCTAAATATAGCCCTAGGCGCTTACAAAATATAAAATACATAAGAACATTATACGAAACACAAATCGACAAGGACTCATACACTCGCAGACAGGCGCACAGCGAGAACGCGACGCACTCACTCATACCAACTACAGGCACATGCATTCTAGACGGAAAAACAGCCGTAAATAAATAAATAAAGTATTGGATACATAAAGTTTGTTGAGAGAAGAAGAATAGAGCTGGAAAGGGAAGAAGAAGGAGAAAGAAAGAGACAGATCAAGGACCAGCAGGAGAGGGTGATGTGTGGTCATTAACGGACTAGTGAGGGAAGAGGTGTGTTTTGAGTGAGGTTTTGAATGATTGCATAGATGTGGAGTGCCTGAGTGAATGCGGGAGTTGGTTCCAGATGGATGGGGCCTGGTAGGAGAAGGTGCGCTGGCCATATGTTTTGGTGCGTGCTGATGGTATCCTAAAAAGGCGGGTGTCTGCGGAGGATCTTAGGGAGCGAGAGGGGGAGTAGACATCAAGAAGGTCAGAAAGATAGCTAGGGGACGATAGATCAAAGTTTCTGAAGCAGAGTGTGGAGATCTTGAACTGAATCCTCTGTTGAACAGGCAGCCAGTGTAGGGTTTGAAGAAGAGGGGTGATGTGGTCATGCTTGGAAGAACGAAAGATGAGGCGGGCGGCATGATTCTGAACACGCTGAAGCTTTTCGATGATGTAGTTGGGAGAGCCAGATAGAATGGAATTGCAATAATCGAGTCGGGATAGGACAAAGGCGCAGAGCAGAGTTTTAGTGGCATCCTCAGTGAGGAGATGACGGATGGAGGAGATGCGGCGGATTTCAAAGAAGCAAGTGCGACAGACATTGGCAACATGCTGATGGAAGGACAGGGACTGGTCAAGAGTGACACCTAGGTTGCGGACAGCAGGAGAAAGAGCAATAGAAGAACCATTGAGATCGACAGACGAGGGAAGAGAAGGATGATTGAGATGTTTTTTAGGAGAGACAAGAATCATTTCGGTTTTCTCCTCATTAAGCTTCAGCTTATTCAGGTCCATCCACGCCTTGAGGTCGGTGATACAAGACTGGGTGGAGGCAATGAGGCGAGGGAGGTCAGAGATAGGTCCAGAGAGATAGAGTTGGTTGTCGTCGGAGAAGCTGTGGTGAGAGAGAAAGTGGTGAGCGGCAATTGAAGGGATGGGTTGGGTGTAAAGGACGAACAAAATAGGCCCCAGGACGGAGCCCTGGGGCACACCGTACTGTAGAGGAGAAGCAGAAGAAGATAGGCCGTTCACAGAGACAGACTGGTAGCGATCGGTGAGATAGGACTGAAACCAAGAAAGGACAGACTGAGAAATGCCAAAAGAGTTTTGAAGGCGGGACAAGAGCACGGCATGATCAATAGTGTCAAATGCCGCGCTCAGGTCCAGCAGAGAGAGAAGGCAGACGTCGTTGTTGTCGAGTGCAGTCAGTATGTCGTTGCTAATATATAACGCATTCACATCGACCAGCAAACCTCAAGCCTATTAGGGCGAGCATTCACCTTTCACGGCCTTTATTCCAAGTCACACGGGTATTTGATGGACATTTTTATCTATGCCTCTACAATTTTGCCAGGAAAGACCCTTTTGTCAATCGTGGGATCTTTAACGTGCACACCCCAATGTAGTGTACACGAAGGGACCTCGGTTTTTCGTCTCATCCGAAAGACTAGCACTTGAACCCACCACCTAGGTTAGGAATGGGGGGAGAAAATTGCTAACGCCCTGACCCAGGGTCGAACTCGCAACCTCTCGCTTCCGAGCGCAAGTGCGTTACCACTCAGCCATTTTTGGTCAAACATACAAATTACATTTATGTAACGATCGAGTTTAGTTACAATTCCTTCTTTTTTTCTCTCAATCGAACGCACACCAACATGCCCTCTTTTTCAGTCTTGGCTAACCGCCTAAATGTGATTTCTGTGTGTGTCGAACCCTGTCGTCACATGGCTCAAATAAGGGAAATTCAGTGTTCAATCGATACATTAGTATGTAATGTCCTCACAGTTAACTTCGCCCTATTGGGGACATGAGTTTGTGTGCGATCATTAAGGGGGACGGGGAGGGGGGGGGGGGGGGGGGAGGGCGGAGGGGGAGGATGACGGGTTGCCGGAGTTACAGTATTTAAATTGTTGCATTACGAA
>NC_090258.1:31479757-31637477 GCF_037325665.1 Littorina saxatilis
GACAGATATAAAAAAAGAAAGATATAAAGACTGAAACAGTGAAAGTAGGAAGAAAGAAAAAAGAGAGCGCGAGAAACATTGAAAGAAAGATGAATAGAAACAAACGAACAAGCAAAAGCAAACTGGGCTGATTTTTTTTTTAACTTACCTGTATACATGGGTAAATGTATGGAGGTACACTTGTGACAAAGTCTGTCCATCTGAAGAAAATGAGAAATGTGGCCACACACACAACTATCCCCATCGACAGAATACACGATTTACTCCTCAGCGTCTTCATTTTGTTGTTTGCTGTTATGAAAACAGAAACTATGGAGTGTGTTGACAATAAAGGGGGAAGGGTTCAATAAATAAAGATGCGTATAATTAGCGAGAGAAAGGTAAAGCTCAAATCAAATCAAATGTCTAAAACCTGTCAGATGACGTTAGTCCAAACAATATCTAGATATCTATACTGCATGGTGATAGAAAAAGGACAGTTTTAAAAATGGCGGCGCAAGTCAGTGTTTTCTCGCGGGCTTGGAATATTGTTTTCCTGTGCCTATGCGCCTTCAGTACACGGTGGGTTCTTTTGTGAAACGGCCAAAGGGAAATAACTCCCGTTTGTTTTTTGTGACCGAGCAGACGATCTGTGAGCAATGGCGAAACGCGTGAAGGATTTGATAAAGGAGTTAATTTTGAGTCATTTTAAGAAGGACACGGTGCCAGAAATGTTGTATGGTTGGCAGGAAGTTAGAAAAGTTGAATTATCATGGTTTTGAGGGAAATTTGGAGTAGGAATGAGACCAGATCCAAAGGAAAGCCGACGGCCTTGTGGACGCCGAAGAAAAGCGCGGCAACAGAAGGCTGGATTTTTGCAAATGATGCAAAACGAACTCTGAGGGACATTCGTGCACAATTCAATCTTATGGGTGAAAAGGTTAGTTCTTGCTGAACAGTTCATAGCAATCTTCGTTCTGTGTGATACTTGAAAGCGACTATCATGAGGACATGTGATTGTGTGTTTCCACAGAAAACCTCGAAAAATCTGGCCGAGATCTAATTATTCTGGACAGTTAATAACCGATTGAAGAAAAGATCGTCATGTTCAGCGATGAAAAATAGTCATTCTAAGTTGGGGAGAGAAAATGTTTGTTTGGAGGAAGGCACAAAGACCCGTGTGTCTCGGCCATATTCCCCAGGCTCCGTCATGAGAACTGTAGTGGAATGCATGAATGGAGACTATCAAGCTAGTTGGGAACTAAATCCAAAGTTCGAAACTAAGTCGCGCGCTCTAGTGCGCAGGCACGATATTTTCACAAGTTCCGACCTAAGCTGGTGACTAACTGGACCAAACACCTTAGTTGCGAACTTTTGACTGATCGGAGAGCGACAAAATGGCGGCGATGCTGTTGAATCGAGACAGGCGCCTGATTAGAAATAGAATATTTCGCGACCGGACGAATCCGTTGGATGTTTACAATGATGATCAGGTGTTCCGTCGTTTTCGGTTTCGCCGACACACAATATTTGAAATGGCAGATGAGCTAGGGGCAGACCTAGCGTACGCGCTTGCAAGAAGAGGGTCCTTGCCACCCGTTTTGCAGATCTGCCTTGCGCGACGCTATTTCGCGTCCGGTGCTCATCAGCGGCTCATTGGTGACCTCATTGGCGTGGATCAAGCGACAGGTATGTAATTATGCTTTCAATTTGGCCTATTTTTAATTAACTTACTTGACCACAAAGCGAATGACCCCAACTGCAACTTGCAAAATAAAATAAAAGTAACTTTTTTTAAGATGGCGTCGCACTGTTTTTGGCAGGCTTATAATATCGCTGTCATACGCCTATATGCTACTGCGAATTCTTAAACGGTTACAGTAACTGCCCTTTACCTAATCTCGCAGACGTCACTGCAGACGTCACTACATTTTTTCTGGGAGCAATGGCGAAACGCGGGAAGGATACGAGTAGTGGTCTAAAGCCTAGTAAAGGAGCTGATTATCAGTTGTTTTGAAGACGGACATCGTACCAGTTTTGTGTGTTTTACTAATTAGTAGTACTAGGTAGGAGGGAAAGTTGCGTTTTCGAGGTTTCGAAGGAAATTTAGAGTAGGCAAAAAAACATATCGCAAGAAAAGTCAACGGCCTTGTCTCATTCAAACTCAAGTCAAAGTCATTGGCCATGGGAAATAAAAAGTCGTGATTGTTGTGAGATCGCTTTGACAGGGATCACGCACTCTCAGAAATACGCTGAAACATTGGAACAACCTTCTGTCCGTTGAATTTTTGATTCGCAATATTGGACACTACAAAAAATTCTCAAACACATGGAGAAGCCAGCACACAGTTTCTATTGCCGGGGCCTGCTCACCCAATCTTCGCCCCATTGAACATGTGTAGACAAACGCATGTTTGGGGTCAGCAGTAAAGAAGACCTCCAGAAACAGTTGCTGGCTGAATGGCTTTAACAGCCGCTGTGGACATTTGGAAAACTGTTTGATTTTATTCCGGCCACAGCGTCTGTTGTGTAAATGGTGTTGAGTCTCAAGAACCACCTGTCACGATATTGAAGATGCCGACAATGAATTGAAGCCAAGGTAAGTTTGATACTTGACGTTGTTTGAACCGAGCGGGCCTGTTGACGTCATTTTGAAAGAAAAAAACCATTCTTTTTTTCTGGTATGTGGTAGTAGATGATGATAATATTGTTGAGAAAAAACCCTTTAAAGCCACACACACACACACACACACACACACACACACACACACACACACACACACACACACACACACACACACACACACACTGATATATATATATATATATGGAAAATAAACACTGCGATGGCTGCGCCAATAATGACGATGACGACGATGATTGTGCTACGTATTATGATAGTGACGATCATGAGTAAAAGTTTAAAAAAAGTCATTAAAATAATTAAGTGCTACAGTATGTACAGATTGACAAATAACTTAACAATTTGATAACTTACATGTACAGCAAGCTCTCTTCAGACCTTCATTCTGATGACGACTTTGTGGTGAGATCCGCCTAGAAAAGGCTGCTGGTGTAGGATACATTCACACTACTGTGCATACTCTTGGATGTACTAGCGTTGTTTCCAGGATGGTGAAACTAGCGTCAATGGCAGATGTCGATCCGTGTACTGTTGTAAAGGTATACAGATTTTACGCCGAAATTTAAAGTAGCTGAGACCAATTTCTGTGTTGATTTGTGACAAACTGTAAAAAAAATAAGAATTATGGCAACCTAATCGATCTTCGTCATCTTCTTTGTATTCCACTTGGCTCGATATCCATTATTTAATTCTAAATCAGTTTCTGTCTTATCTGTCTGTGTGTCTGTGTGTCATGTCTCTCTCTCTCTCTCTCTCTCTCTCTCTCTCTCTCTCTCTCTCTCTCTCCTTTCATTTTATGTTGTTTTCCTGTCTTTAGCACACACGCACGCACGCACGCACACACACACACACACAC
This sequence comes from Littorina saxatilis, assembly GCF_037325665.1. Classification (NCBI taxonomy): domain Eukaryota; kingdom Metazoa; phylum Mollusca; class Gastropoda; order Littorinimorpha; family Littorinidae; genus Littorina; species Littorina saxatilis. The sequence continues at coordinate 31,483,237 of NC_090258.1, forward strand.
AGACACACACACACACACACACACACACACACACACACACACAGATACACACACATACACACACACACACACAAAGACACAGACACACACACACACACACACACACACACACACACACACAATATTAAACGAAGTAAACTCAATAAAATCACAAATCTCATACTTATAATTTATTTGGGCAAAGGCTCTTTAAGTTTAACTGCATCAGTAAAAGCCAGAACGAACATCTGCTTGGATTTACATTGTGATACATGACAATGTAAACAATAGAGAAATGTTTTTGGTGAACTTTTTCTGACAAAAATCGATACTGTGTCGTGACTAAAGTGAGAAGAAGAAAAAAGAAACAAGCAGGAAAACAAATAGTGAGTGCCTTAAAACGACACTACGGGGGCGATGCTGGCGTAAGGTCATCATAAATGTAGGTATCCCATAATCCCGAAACAATGAGAGAGAGAGAGAGAGAGAGAGAGAGAGAGAGAGAGAGAGAGAGAGAGAGAGAGAGAGAGAGAGAGAGAGAGAGCGCGCGCGCACAAGCATACACACACGCGCGCGCAAACAGACACACACATATTTACACACACACACATACACACACACATAGGCTGATAGAAAATTAAGGGGCACATATATCTGTTTCCAGCGCTGAACAGAATGAAAAATGCTCACTCAGTCTCTGTCTCAACTTAGTAGCATGCTGCTGGCATGTCATGTTGTATAAATCACACATTGGCCTCTGCGTTTACTTATAGTGATTCTGCACAGACGATTTCATCAGTATCCAATCCGCGCAATATTGTGTATTCTTTGTTGTGTTTTTGTGTGGTTTGTCTGCAACCCAAAGCAGCAATATAATCCTCTTTGTCAATGGTCAATTCAGATCAGTAAACGACCTTGATATTTCAATTTGTTGCATCAGTAGCAGAGTTCAAAAGTTGTGACGTGGCGTCGCGCTGGTTGATTACTGAGTAAGAGTTCACAACCCGTTACATTTATTTTAGCTCATGGTGAAAATCGGATTGTAAATGTAATATGCTCAGCTCTGCTTTAAATGACGGCCTCGAAGGTTCCGTTACTCTGCCGAGATACTCGGGGGTGGGGGGGGGGGGGGGGGGTGAAGGGGGGGGGTGTCTTTGATTTCTTCAATGATGATTATTGTAATGATTGTGATTATAACAACTGACCACAACTATCAACCGTCAGTCCATTCCTGTTACTGTCTACGGTATCTGGGCGAAAATGCGTGTTTTTTTTAAATTCAAAATCGATCACGTTCCACAAGTAGACCTGATGGTTATGTAATATGACGAGAAATGTTCAGAGAAAATACGTCAGATGGTAACAACGTTGTAAAGGATTGTGATGTGCCACAAGGCAATTATAAACAAGGCCTGGTCCCGCGCAACGGAGGACCACTGAAGTCTCCCCACGGTGGTAAGTAGGCCTTACTTCTGTAGTTTCATTCTCAGTGTGGTTTTCACGACGCAAAGTCTGCACAATGCATTGCCAACACATTGATGTGACAAAAATCACAATTTTAGCCGTTAATGCCGGCTTCAAATCGACGTACGGTTTTCCTGAGTCAGTCTCGCAGCATGTACCGATTTCATTACCGGTCTCTATGTAGTTCAACAAATGCGTGAGATTCCGGATATAAGGCATTACAATCTGAATCAAAGGAGGCAGCAAGGTCTGGTAAGTAAAGGGACGTAAGCGCTGTGAATGAACGCGACATGTGCAACAAGAGTAATTGAGAGTTATGCGGAACCAATGATCTTTTTTGGGGGAGAATGAAAGTCGCTTGTTCGTTTCAATGCGTGTAAATCTCTCAGATGTTGCACTTGTCGTTTATCGGTAGAGCGCTTACGTCCGTGCTTAAGCTTTCCCACAATATCGATATAAGGTTAAAATAATGCAAGTCAAAAGCCCTGGACTGACTCTCTTTGCCAACAGTACGTCTTGCACTCTAGACTATTGATTATATCCGGCCTTGAACATGATATTTTAAGCTTGATATTGACTTGAGTCCAACTGCACTGAAATGTTGGATTTACAAAGCAGGTCTACGTGCCTGGAATGTGCGTGCGTATACACGGAACTGGTGCTAGACTTTTCAGCTCTTTCAACTCAGTTTGTTTGGCTTACGTAACGTGCTGCTCGTCATGAGTAGCCATATTCAACTGTCCGTATGTCAAATTATGACAGATATGTCATAATTGTTATGAATATTTCAAAGAGAATTGCATGGGACAAGAATCGAATGACATTAATTCAAACGGGTATTGAGTAATCGCTTTTCATTCCTTACTTATATTATTGCAGTGCGCTTGCACTTTCATATGATCGTAAAGCCAGGAAGTGCCTTTGAACTGCATACATTTTAATTCTGAAACTTGGAACTAGAACTTTGGGAACTGCAACTGGTGTCGAACGCAGCGGCTTGTTGCGCTTCAGTCGTGACACAGTCTCGCTTAAAAATAGAAATTTGCGGAAATGGGTCGAGATTAAAATCGTTGATAAGAACACACACACACACACACACACACACACACACACACACACACACACACACACACACACACACATACCCAAACGCATGTGTACACGCACGTTCGCACACACACACACACACACACCACACACACACACACGCCCACACATCCACACACACACACACAGGTTCTTGTCAAAACTGCGATTTTTTTTTTTAAACACTGATTCTAATTCTATTGAGAAAAATAAACATGAAATCTTTAACGAAGTCTTCCATTACTTTGTTTGAAGTGTGACACCAAATACGATGAAATATATTCGTTTGATGTTTCAGGGATGTTGCCACAAATTCATACCTATAGGACAAATGTCCTGAGCTCTTCGGCATCAATAGGACATTTGACTGCTTTCAGACATTTTAATAGGACATTATAATTTTGTGCAAAACACAAAATCATGATCACACACATGTATATCAATATATGCACCAACATTGTGTGCGTATATTGTTTTATCACTTTTGTTTCAAACAGGACACACACAAAAAAGAAACAAACAAACTAAAAAGCAACCAAAAACTTCAGCACTCTTACTTTGATTGGCACACAAACTGCATGATTTCCTGATAGAGCTTTTTCTTGACAGATTCGACAAAACATATATATAGATGGTCTCTTTGCTGTCAAATTCTAACCAACTAGTACTAAACAGGGTCAACATGAATAGTTAACCTTATTAAAAGACCGTCTGTGCGAATGTCCTGTTGTACCGACACGTACATCTTCAAGTCACGAAACTTTACTTTCCGTGATTGTGGAGGTTTCAGCGGCGACACTATCATTGGCGCTGTCATTTTCTGGAATTATGCAATTGCTTGCCGTGTTTTCCCATGTTATTCTTGGCCCTAATGTAGCACACGATACCGTTGAAACGCCAAACGTGTTCAGCTTTTTTGTTTGTTTGGCAGGCTTTAGCTTTTTTCAGTGGCATAATTCAGTGCCGTGCGCTTCAACTCTAACCGAAAGCAAATTAAAGCATACGCGAGCCTTGGTCAGTTGAAGTTGTCTCCCGTACTCCTATAACTTTAGTGTGCTGTCAGAAGACGGGTGTACGCAAACAGCTCATACCGCAAACGGTTCGGAAAACGCAAGATCTGCACTGCACAACTTCAGTGCACCTGTACGCGAGAGCGCTCGGTCACTTTTTGAAGATTTTTATTATGAAAGGAAAATTATCAAATAACGCGCTGTCCGAAGGAATGGAGTTCTTATCGGACAATGACCGCGCTCAGTTGAAAACGAAAAGACATCTGACCGCTATGCGGTTAAGCGAATCGGACATTTGAGCCTTTTAATCGGTCTATGTCCGATGTCCGACGCCTAAAGACATCCCTGATGTTTTGATGATCATCTGAACGCATTCTGGGAGAGAGTTCTATAGGTTAAACTTGACCTTCACCGTGCTTACTGGGTTGTGGACCACCCCCAGCCTCACAAAAGTGTCTGTATCTCTAAAACTATTGGGAGCTTTTGATTGAGACTTCATGCAATCCTCGAACACCATTGGATCTTCCTATCAATCATTTTTTAAAGCACGTTGACACACACACACACACACACACACACACACACACATAGTATATATACGCACGCCCGCGCGCGCGAATAAGTTGAACAAAAGGACGCTTTTGCAGGAGAAAGTGTGTGTGTGTGTGTGTGTGTGTGTGTGTGTGTGTGAGTGTGTGTGTGTGTGTGTGTGTGTGTGTGTGTACGTGTGTGTGACAAGAAACTGTAATGTCTTCTATTTCATGGCCTCAAGGAAAATGGAAGTAAAATTGCATTGTATAGTACGATAGAAAAAAGCATTATTATACGTTATTTGCGTGTTTGACCAAAATATGACATTTTACACAGATCGAGACAGTCATTGTTCTGAACAATGACTGTCGAGATCTGTGTAAAATGTCATATTTTGGTCAAACACGCGTACTGACTTTGTTGTTGTTTTGACGATTGAACGAGCACACACACATGCAATCAAACACACACACCAAAAACACCTGTTTACACCAAACACATACACTTCAATGCGCCACCAAAATAGTGCAACTTCAAAAGTTTATTTAACTCCTTCAATTAACATTAGAATATTTGATTATCGCAACATTTTGTTCAAAACATAATCAAAGGAACGGAAAATTCATGAACGTAAAAAACCCATCAATTAAATTGCTACATCTCTTTGTACGTCAGTGTCAGTAACTGTTGTACACACTTGTCGTCACCCTGTCTCGCGATGAAGACTGGACGAGTTCATTGAGCTAGCTTGTGGGGTTAACAGCAGAGACAATCAACACATTTGGTCTTATTTTGTTATTGTGATGTTCAAGTCGTTTATGGTACAGTTGTGAAAAGTAGGCAGAACTTGTATTGTCGTGGATGGTGGCATGTCAGGTTCATTTTCTGGACTCAGGAAAAAATTCATATCTTCAAAGGACATGTCAAAACTACTTGCCCCGCGCATATATCGACTCGGCCGGTGGCTGTGTGTGCGACAGAGCTGTGTGAGGGGTTTGAATTTGGCCGCGGCAAAACTTGGGAGTTGTGTGTTGCCTGCAATGTGCTGATGGAGGGTGTCTCCCATGTTCATCTTTTGTTGAGCTGAAGTGTGTTGGTAGATGGCCAGGGATGACAGTGATTTGTGACCTGTTACCAGGGCCGGACCAAATGAGTTGTAAGGGGGGGGGTTCCTCCTTTTTTGGGGGGGCAAATCAGCGAAGTGGCGAAGCCACAAGCGCGCGCCTGCACAGCAGGCGCGCGAACTAGGGGGGTCCGGGGCATGCTCCCCCGGAAAATTTTTGAAAAACGGTTAAAATCTGTGCAATCTGGTGCATTCTGGGCCTTGTTTTGAGGGTTAAGAGCAGCATTGTTGGGGGGGGGGGGGGGTACCTTTTTCTCATCGGATTTCACATTGAATAAAATTTGTTAGAGACACACACAGAATTTATTTAAAAAAAAACAAAAAAACCAAAAATCACTCAAAGCAAGGTACATGTTTTTTCCAGGGGGGGGGGGGGGGGGGGGGTTCCGGAACCCCTGGAACCCCCCCCCCCCCCCCCCCCCCCCCCCCCCCCCCCCCCCCCTGGGTCCGGCCCTGGTTACCGACTGGATGGCAGCAGGAGCGTGGTTAGCTCGGTGGAGGACAGTAGCCGCTTGTTGCACGAATCGAATGATTCGTGTAAATTTGCGAAAGACCGTACTGCTTGCTCAGCTTGGGCAAGAACTTTTGAAGACCCACTTTGAACTCAAAGCCATGACGTTCCCTACACAAGGCTTTGATAACGAACGGATAAGGGGCGTAACTCCTTAGTCATATTACAGTTGAAAATTCAAAGCGGGTCGGCTTCACTCAATTTCTTGGCATCAGAGGGCTTGACATAAATTAGGAAAACAAATGATTGGACCTATCATGGACCAACTAAAACGCTGTAGTTTTAATATTTTGATGGTATTTTTCAACGTTCTCAGCGTCACTGCAGGAAGTGGCGTTCTCAGCGTGCAGAAAGTGAGCGTCAAGTCCCTTTGTATCAACAACGAAAATCTTTGCATCTTTGAATGAATCGAAACGCACGAGACTTACCACTCGTGAGACTTACCACTCGTGCGTTTCGATTCATTCAAAGATGCCCCCGGACCCCCCTAGTAAAGCTATAGCTAGGCGCTTCGCGCCGTCGACTGACTTGACGCTTTGCGTCTTCAGTTATAAATTTTGAGCCTTTTTTACAATTTTCAATTCCCATGCCTGGTTGTGTCTTCATCGTAAAAGGAATCACGCGGATAACACCAATTTAAAGCCTTTCGCTTTCTGGATGCAGTTTCTCGATGTACTTGAGAAAAGTAGACACTGGACAGTCGTGTGTTCCTGTTGCTGGCATGAATCCAGTGTATCCTTCGCTGTCATCCGGCCCGGTGGTTCTTGGTGAGTTCGTCTTTTTTGTACAGGTATTGCCTGCCGGTGTTTGCGTCCAATTTGACTTCGAATGTGTCCTTCGTCATTGTGTGCATATTTTCGGCACCCCGCCTGCAAAAGTAATATCTTATGTCAAACTGTACCTTATTGTTGGTGTTGCCTGACTCAGGTAGATACTGTTGTACAGCTTGTTGCGGTCAATGTCGGACATAGGAGGGTGGTGGTTGATGGCAGGTTTTCCCTGTGCTTTGATCTCCCTCACGGCGACTTTGAACATTTCATTAGAAGAGGCAAAGCTAGGGTCTGTGAGGATGTCGAAGTCCATGTTCTGTGGGGAACTTTTCAGGTGACGGTTGATGCCGTACCGAACTGCGTCCAGACTTGTTTTTGTTCTCGCTTCAATGTAGAACGACGACAGAGCGGCATCCAATTCCTTTTTTTCATACTCTTCAAAACTGACCGGCTTTCCTTTTTCAGCAAGATAATCCCGAAACACTTTGGCAGCTGATGTTGTTGCCTTTTGCGTTGTGGTCGGAGTTAAAAGTCGTCTTTTGTTTTCAATTTCTTCCCGAGATAGATCTGCAAATCGCTTCATTTTTGACTCACATGCGAAGCAAAAGTGAGTCTATGTACTCACCCGAGTCGTCCGTCCGTCCGTCCGTCCGTCCGTCCGGACGTCCGTCCGTCCGGAAAACTTTAACGTTGGATATTTCTTGGACACTATTCAGTCTATCAGTACCAAATTTGGCAAGATGGTGTATGATGACAAGGCCCCAAAAAACATACATAGCATCTTGACCTTGCTTCAAGGTCAAGGTCGCAGGGGCCATAAATGTTGTCTAAAAAACAGCTATTTTTCACATTTTTCCCATTTTCTCTGAAGTTTTTGAGATTGAATACCTCACCTGTATATGATATATAGGGCAAAGTAAGCCCCATCTTTTGATACCAGTTTGGTTTACCTTGCTTCAAGGTCAAGGTCACAGGAGCTCTTCAAAGTTGGATTGTATACATATTTTGAAGTGACCTTGACCCTGAACTATGGAAGATAACTGTTTCAAACTTAAAAATTATGTGGGGCACATGTTATGCTTTCATCATGAGACACATTTGGTCACATATGATCAAGGTCAAGGTCACTTTGACCCTTATGAAATGTGACCAAAATAAGGTAGTGAACCACTAAAAGTGACCATATCTCATGGTAGAAAGAGCCAATAAGCACCATTGTACTTCCTATGTCTTGAATTAACAGCTTTGTGTTGCATGACATGGATGAACATGTATTTTGGTAGGAAAAATGTGTAAAGCAGTTCTTAGTGTATGATGTCATTGCTATGTAAAGGTCAAGGTCAAGCATGTGAGTCGTATGGGCTTTGCCCTTCTTGTTACAGTTTGGCAGACGTGTGTTTTGATCTGTGGGTTAATCCGTGTGTCCCAAATATGAAGTAAGTAGTTCCTTTGAAGTTTCGGTTAACATGAAACGCCCAATTGTTTTGTAGGCCTCTACGTCACATGACTCAAAGAAGGGAAATCCAATGTCCAATCGATACATTGATACAATATTCACCGATTGCTTTCAACATGGAGGGCGGTGCCCAAATTGTCTCACCTGTGATTTGTAAATGGAATCCCGAAGGCCTGAGGGATTCCATTTACAAATCACAGGTGAGACAATTTAGGCACAGCGCGACATGTTGAAAGCAGTAGGTCAATATTGTAATTGTAAATCTATCCATTCAAAGGATCTGACGACGATCTCTTTCCTGCTTTCATGCGATGGTAAACAGACAGAATTGGTTCTGTTCTGTTCACACACTACTTTCAGTCCACCTACCTGCAAGGGTCAAGTCCCAAGAAATATGTCTCTGTATTCCTATCGTATCACTCTCCTCCTGTTTTGTTTTCTTTCACATACATTTTCCCTTCTTTTTTGACGGGTTTCTGGACAGCAAACTCAAAACAAATTCTTTTCATCACAAAAGCGATCTTTGGAATTGACTGACGTAGTCCGAAAGAATTCATGCATCAACTTACGTCACGTATCCGACGTCATCACTTCGCATACCTTATGGTCTCGGTATTTCGTTGGTACTTCATATTTCCTACTTGTAAAATGACCCTCAAAGCTAACCGAGACTAGTTGAGGCTGTATCCATGCTGGCGACACGTGAAACACATGACTTGTATTGATACGCTTGCCAGGAAGTGTACATTGAGGCAGATCCATTTGGAGGTAAGACACGCTGATTGCCTGACCGCTGAGTGATTGCATTGACCAATCAAAATGTCGAATTAACAAAGAAGGATTTACAATGACTATTGTTCTTGTTCTGTATATCTCTCTTGTTTGTTTGTTGTTGTTATGGTTGCAGTTGATGTTTTTTGTTAGTTCGGTTTCTTTTAAAATGTGTTTGAAAGTGTATTTTTTAAGGAAGTCTGTATTGTTGATTTCATTGTGATTTCAGGATATGAGATTTTCTAATAACGCTGGGGTGCAGTTCGCTTTTTATCCAATTTCTTCTATTTCTTTTGACATTTAGTCAAGTTTTGACACACACGCACACACACAAACGCACACACACGGCTCGCACACATTCACGCAAACATACACACACAAACACTTGCATACGGCACACACACACACACCACACATGTTTCTATTGTGCTTTGCCCAAAATCAACAAACAGAGAGCGAGTTTTAGCGTCAACTAAGGTGACTCGAGTCGAACCGGAGGTCGCAAAAACTCGGTCCGGTACGACTGGAGTGACGTCACCGGTTAACCAACTTTCAACCTTGCTTCCTGCGTAGGGTCTCTCCAGTTCCAAGATGGCTGCCAAGGCGAGGTGAGAAACTTCTGCAAATATTTTTTGACAAAGTTACGGATTGTGAGAAGACATTTGTTGTAAATCAAAAAATTAAGGATACTGGCTTGGATACTGTCTTGGTTTTAATGCATTTTATTTTAGCAGTGATGTTTATTTTGGGAAGAAATGAGGTCAACAGGAGTTTGGGTGCGATTTCGGCTCAAATGTACTTTAGCGCCCTGAACTTTTACCCGGCTGTTTTGCGCTCGATTTTCACGCTCACTTCTTCATTGACGTTCGAATCGATAGTTCGATGTTTTGGCATTACATTCACATCAACAATAAAACAGTACTGCTTGTTCATCATCGTCGTCCATCAACTCTCCACAACAGTAAATCCGTAACGCGCTTGTCGCCATCTTGTTGCAAGGGACGCGACTGGACACAACCCAACAGCGTTTCCGCGAAGAACAAAACCAGACATGCGCAGTGACCCTACCGTAGCTCAACCCTGTTGCTCGCGAAAACTCGCTCAGAATGTCACACAAACACACACCACCAGGGCGTACTCCGCAGTGGCCAAATGTTCACGCTTTCCACGTGCCGATTCCGTGTTACAATGACAACTTTTCCCGTTCAGTGGCGTAGTGGTCGTGGCATGGCAGTTGTGAAATCACATACAATTTATTTTTGGGTCAAAAGAACGTAAAGGAGCTTTTAGAAATATTCAGAGATAGGTAATCGGGAACTGATATGTCGTTATTTCAATTTGTACAGAAAAGTTGCCGTTTGTTTCTCTATCGGAGGATGCGGCGTATCATTTCGCGAAAAAACCTTTTGGCTCACGAGCAGACGACAACGAAGGTTATGTGTCAAAGATGGCTGGTCTTCAGGTTGGTTTGTCAATTTTCTTCACACATTTGGTAAATAATGGATGTACTGATTGAATTCTTGGTAACTGTGTGTCGTTTGCGAAGGTGTGTTGCGAGAATGACAGCGGTGCTCTTCTCGAAAAATGAACGTACGGTTTCTGTAACATGTTCAAAGCACGTGCGTGGAAATGTCAAATGGGGTGACTTGACCGGTTACAGTTGACTGGAAGGCGTGTGATTTCTCTCAAAAACTTATGTTTTTTGTGCCCTTTTTCACTTCACTCCATAATTTGCCATTCGAGCAAAGTTATGTTATGTTATCAGACTGGTACTTAGGCTGTTAAGCCTTTGTCTGATCTTTTGATCAGTTGCTATCCTAGCCTAACTTTGGGCTAGGTAACCTACACGATCTTTTGACCGTGGCCTATTCTATCGGGATTCGGTACGGATGTATTCGCTTAACTTTATTCAAGACGATCATAAATGGGGTGTCGATGTCCGTTGACAACTGCATTCAGTGCGCATGTGCAAAAGTACAATGACCACATCCTATCAGATGACATTAGATACGTCATCGAATGATCGTCACATCCCTCTCTCTCTAGATTGAACTTTTCCACACAAACCTCGCCGCGGACTCGTGCAATCTGCATAGATCTATAGATCACATTTTTGCAACGTCAAGTCGTTTGTCTCGAGAAGCTTCTTTCTCATTGTATCATTATGTCTCTGAATTCCCCAAAGTTGCAATTCTTCGCTAACTGTCGCAAACTAGTGACGTACCACATTCTCTGTCTCGTACTGATCACTTTTGTTGAATATGTACGTCTCGTACGCTTCATTTGTTTCGTCTACAACAATACTGTGCAGCAAACTTGTGTAACACAACATCAATGTCCTTTTCCTCACCTTCTTGGAAATCGAATCCTTCGAACACCTCCGCTGCCTCTGGACTAATACACTTGTCACATTCGTAATTTCTGTCTAACCATGAATCTTTCTGCTAGAACTTTGTCAGTAATATTCTTCACAAAATGTTGTTTTATATCTGTATTCTTCTTTGTTGTTTTTACTCGTTATTTTATTTTATAGTCATAAGACGCGGAAAAAGATTATAACCTTGAGCATTAGAAACTGCATTTCACTATTGACGTTGCTGTTTCAGGATGGTGAAGAATAATGGATTTCTTCAGCAATAGCAAACAAATGCAACGCTTTTTGAATAAGACAACGAACGTCACACGGGCTTCGTTGTGTGAACTTCATTGGAAATGGAATGGATTTTTTCCCTGGGCAGGGGTGGGACTTTTCCGCGAATCCGCGGATTTCCGCGGACACAACTTACGAATTCCGCTGGAGTAATTTATTTTTCTGTGTACCAATTCATCACAGTATCTATAACTTGTTGACTGAATGATATGGAGAGAAGAGAAGATAGAACAGAACACTCGAGGCTTGAGAGGTTAATAATGTCATTTTTACCCGATCCAAACGAGATGAATTTCAGTCTCAGAATGCACCACATTGCACAGATTTTAATGTACCGTTTAAACAAAAATCGGGAGAGCATGCCCCCGAACCCCCCTAGAAAAAAGGGATTTCCTCTTTTTTGATCACAAGAGTCTCAGTCCCACCCCTGCTGGGAGAGTTTTGCATCGATGATGATTCTGCGGACTGTTTCATGATCGTGGGTGGATTTTTATCGGAGCATTGCATCACGACGGAACATTGTGAAGGATAATGTTTTTAACAAACTCGAAGAAGAAAAAGATGTGCCTGAACTTGAGTTGGAAAAAAATGCTTTTATTGAGAACCTACTATAGTACTAGTGTGTGGCATCATTAGAAAGCTAAATCTCTCTATTTTCATTTACAGTTTGAATTTTCAATCAATTCCAATCCAAACTGGAGATATGAGGGTTCTAAGCAGGTGTGTATCAACCCTGAAAACTCAAAATCCGGTCCCATTTTACTCTTTATTTCATTGCACACAAAAACAAACTAATTTTAGCATGCAGTTTTACTCCGAAAACACCACTTTTCAGGGTGTTTTTACACCACAGTTTTCTCAGTTGTCATGCTAGAGCCTTGTAATTTGTACTGGAAATAGATTTTAGCCATAGCTGGATCCTGCACTAGCCAAACTTTAATCGAACAGATAGATTAAAAATATCATAATTTATACTAAGGGGAATTTTTTTAATTTAAAAACAAATTAAATTGTGTACATGGCGTTAACTGGTAATAAGCCACACACCTGCTTTTCCCTAGTTCAGGCTCCAGGTAAACTTGTTTTTCATCACTTTTCCAAAGTACAGCTTTCAGGGATAAAAAGTGTAAGAAATATTGTGTAAAAAGTGATACCAACATTTTTTTGTTCACAAAATGTTATTATTATCAATTTATTTAATTTTTCTCATGTTTGTGAAAATCTATCAGCTAACCAATTATGTTCCTGAAAAGCTACATAACTGACATAGATGCCCACCAAATCCCATCAAAATCCACTGAGATGTTACTATGTAGCAAAAATAAACAACAATTACACCCAAGTCTAGTTAGGTCTACCCCCTTAATTAGTAACGACTCTAGGCCAGTCTCCATTGTAGTGAAGCAGAATGTTCATCACAAGGAACCTGGATTCCTGACTTTAGAAGTGTTGGACCGGTTCATTTCCATGAAATCTCTGCGAGCGTATATATATATATGTACATGTATATATACTTCCGATTAATTACGTGGAAGTGTGTCGTTGTGGTAGGTTTCTGGAAGCGAGTTGTCAAGAATGATTTTCTGGAAGTGTGATCGTATGAGACTACTGACGGAATTTTGCTGAACATTTTGCGCCACCACAAGAATGTCGAACGAGGATGACTGCATTACGGACAATGCTGTTCCAGTGTCACTTCAGTAAGGACAGCCAGCGGAATGTTTCTGAACACTTTGTTCCCAGCTTGCAGCGTCTTGTGAACGACCAGCTGTCATTGCTTGCTGACACGAAACGTGAGCGTCATGAAAGTGATGGAAGCATCTCTTGTTGACATCGTGGGTGAGTAATGTTGTGTTCCTTGTCTGCATTGATGTGTTCACATTCAGACATACAGACTTGAATCATCAATGGGTTTTTCGAACACGAGTCTTTACTTGTTAAGCTGTCCAGACCAAAGAGAAAAGTACTCTCCCAACATAGACAGGTTGTACACAACACATGTGTGACGTAGTACACAATACAATAGTGACGTAGTACACAATAAAACACCTTCTTCCAGAATGTTTTCTGTCTGATTAACATTGTAATACACAATATAACATCTCCTTTCTTCTAGAATGTTATATCTGTCCGATTAACATTTCTATATGCAACATCCATTCAACCATAATTAACTACCCCTCAATTATCTTCAATAATTGGAAACACCAAACACTTCTTATTAATTCAACAACAAAATGTTTTGACAAAATATTTAAAGCGTTCATTCAAAATCAATTTTTCCTTTCACAAATATAACTGAAAAGTCCTTCAACGCTGTTCTGCGTCACACAAATCTTTCACTTCTCACGTTGTGTGTCACAAATGTTCTCATTGTTCAGTTATAACTCAAACGTCCTTCAACGCTGTTCTGCGTCACGCATGTCTTTCACTGCTCCATATTGCGTTTCACAAATGTTCTCATTGTTCACAATTATAACTAAAAAGTCCTTCAACGCTGCTCTGCGTCACTTCTCCACGTTGCGTTTCACAAGGTTCTCATTGTTCCATGTCAGAAAACGATTCCACTGCATGTCACACATGTATCACTGTTCAAAGTCACACATGTTCCCATTGTTCCATGTTATATGTCACTGAAGATTCAGGCAAGTCCTGATACAATTCAATAAACATCATACATATAACCTTCCTGGTACATATAGTCCAGGGGCTCACATCCATGAGGTGGCGTAGGACAAATGTCCTGGACAATGCAAAAGTGATAGGACATTTGTGTGCCCCTGATAGTCATTCATACATCAGTCACTTCAACATTCGTTCCTTCATTGTAACAATCACATGAAAACAATCTCTCATTCTCTCTGGTACTTTCACCACTTTTCCACTCCTAGTGGTCTTTGGTGTTTGTTGAAACCGAGTGCTTTTTTCATGCCCCTGTGTTTCTGTTGTTTCTGACAGACTTGGTGATGCTATTTTTATGTTCTTTAACAGAGTTTCTTGCTCCTTGTTTTGTGAACTGTTCATATTGTCAGGTTGATCAAGTTTGTGTTGATCTTTAGTTGCATCTGTATTATTCAGTTTAAAATGATGAGGAAACGTAGTACACAATATAATATCCCCCTTCTAGAATGTTATCTGTCTGATTAACATTGTAATACACAAAATAACAGTCACCAGGGCTGAGGTGCACGAAGCAAAAGTGGGTGACAACCAATGGGAGTTCTGCCCATGTCGGTCCGCTCCCTCCCGGTCGGGGTGCACGAAGCTTTTTTCCCAGGGTTGCGTACCGAATGGGAGGCTCCCGTTTGGACCAGCTAGCTTGCAGCCCCACTCAAAGAAGTTGGCACCCAAAAAAATGGCGAACCCCTTTTTCGAAATGACATTTTCGAAGATTTTACAAAAACAACGCCCAAACAAAAAGGTAGAATGGTGCCTTCCGTTCGATTTCAAGTCATGCTTTTCACATTTCCAAGCAAGATATTACCGCTGACAGTGCAAAAACGCCGCTGTTCGACTTTGAAATCTCGAATCGCAGACGACCTTCGCTTTCACAGTACAATCATAGCAGGTGAGGCAAGTGTTACTCAGTTCGATCAGCTCATTTTCGTATTTTTTGTGCATTACGATCATGTATAATTATTGGAATCAAAGCAGGAATGACAAAGGCATGCAAATGCGTTAATTTTGTCGAAAGCTGTACAGTAGTTAGCTAGATTCTTTCTGTTGAGTTACCCCGGCGAAACAGTCAAGAACAATTCTAGAAGTAGAACCATTCAAGAAACGTTCATGAATATTCATGAATTTATATTCTAGAAGTTTCTTGAATTATTCATAAAGATTAAATGAGAATTCTTGAATTTTATCTAGAATATTTCGATGTTTTGGTAAGGAATATTCTTGAAAAAGGACTTGAATAATTCTAGAATATTCTTGCCTACTTGAAGAATATTCCTAACATTATTCTAGAATATTCCTGACAATATTCTAGAATATTCCTGACAATATTCTAGAATATTCCTAACAATATTCTAGAATGATCCTAACATTATTCTAGAATATTCCTAACATTATTCTAGAATATTCTTAACATTATTCTAGAATATTCTTAACACTATTCTAGAATAATTCAAAAAAATTCAGGAATATTCATGAATTTATATTCTAGAAGTTTCTTGAATTATTCATAAAGATTAAATGAGAATTCTTGAATCTTAACATTTTTCTGGAATATTCTTGAATCCTGTTAACTTAAAGTATATTCTTGAACATGTCTTAAGTATTCTAGAATATTCAAAACTAGGTTGAAGTTCTACTTCTAGTATACTCTCAACACAATTTTCAGAATGATCTTGGAATATTCTGTGCTGGCATTTAAGAATAAATCCATTAAGAATATATTCTTCATACAAATCAGAATGATAGTACAATTATCTAATGACTAATAGTAATAACAGAACAAGAATTTTTTAAGTGATTTTTTCCTCCATCAATACTTGATACAGCAGACAAAACAAGATTTCATTCAATACTTTATCACATGTAATTTAACTACTCGAAGGATGATAAATCGGTGATGGTTATTCATTTGGCGAAGAACCTTTCCACTGGCACTGGTCACACCGGGTGCAGTCTGAATACTGGAGCCGATGCTTTGCAGGTTGCGGATGCCCTGTAAAGTGCAATGAAAATACAATTTTAAAAGTCTAAATGTTTCTTTGTGGTGCTTTTTTTCATCATGCTGAAAGAGTCAATAATATGGTCAGGAATCTGTCAAGGTGTCCAAATGCAAAATTCCTGTTCTGGATACTTTTATTACTATGTATTTTGTTCCGTTTTAAAATGACTACAAAATAAACAATACAGTTATGAAGTATTCTTCATGCAGATTCTATCCACACCAAATGTATGTATCAGTCGCCTGGATGCTGAGAACATTAACTGTTCAAGAAATGATGGTTACAAAATCGAAAAATGTTTTGTGAATTTTGTCAAATCAAGTGTGCCATGTCAATGTTTTTATCAAATAAGTCACCATTCATAAAAGTATTTAAACAACTAAATGATAACTTTAGTTAGCTTCATTTCCAGAAATGCCATCCAGAGAGTTTTTGGGGACTGACATGCAACGGGCCAGGAATGAAAGAAATTACAGTATTTAACTAATTTAATTTTCAAAGAGACTTTTTGTTGCGATTCCAAGCCACTTTTGGCTCACGTAAGTGTAGCCTATGCGATGGTAAACTTTGTCTGTCTGTGCGTGCGTGCGTGCGTATGTATGTATGTGTGTATGTCTGTGGTAGAAACTTTAACATTTTTGGCTAAACACCGAAATACTCATTTCACGTGGTTAATTTTCAAGCACCATCTTCAAATTATTGAAGCAATGATCAACATTGTGTCGGCATGTGTGTAGTTAAAGCGTGTATCCAAAGAAAACGGGTGGTGGGGGGTTTTGAAGGGGTACAAGCAGTTGACTGATTTGTGTCGTGTTTGGCATGTAGACGGCAGGTCAGGTGTCAAGATCAGGTCAGGGGTCGCGCGAAGGATTGTGGTCCAGTTCTCACCTCGCCGATTCGCCGGGGAAGACGATTTCATGTTGTTCGGTTTCTAAGCTCCAGAAAAGTAAATAAAGAAGATACCAAAGGGAGATTTCCTACAATTTGATCTGCACAGCGTACGTGTTTCCAATGTCCACGCGAGGAAGAGCTGTCGAAAGCGCGGCAGTCAGTGTCGATCTTGCAGCCGTATCCCGGTAAGTTCAGAGACAGATCTAGTGTCTCCCACTCTGATAACGTGTCACCTACTGTTAATCCGTTTTGTTTTAATTTCTTTTTATTTCAGCAGACACGGATGTCAAACACAGTGCTAGGCAGTCACCTCTAGTGAAATGAGTTGATCTAAAGTGCCTGTAATGTTTGGATGTCTTTGCTCGTGGTTCGATTTATGTGAATTTCAAGACTTGCAGTAGAGTCTCAAGTTAAGTTTACTCTGCCCGAAAAAAACTGTCCACCATTTACTTGAACATGCAGATATAAGGAAACGGAATGAATCTGTTCTCAAAGTCAAAATGATCACGATTTTTTCCTCAGATTCAAAACATGCACTGTCATGGTTTTGTCTGTACAATTTAGTAAGTCTTAAGTACTTTGCAACAACTTCCTTGAACGTGAAAGACAGTTTTTGAATGCTAGATCTGTATCGCGTTTCATTCCAGACTCGATCCTCTCTTTGATTGTAGATCTACTGTTTGCTGTTTACGCACTATCATATGATTCGCTATGTAACGTTTGGTAAGCTTACCTTGCCACAGCTTTCTTGTCTTTGTTGGCATTTCTGGCTGTGTTGACTGTCAGAATTATTTTAAGAACCAGGCTGCTGCAGTCGACATGTTTCGCATATTGTAGGGTTACCATGCTGCATAGGTAAAGTGGCTTGTATAACCTGACTATTCTGTTTCAAAACACTGTTTATATTTGTGTAGGTTGTAGTCATCATAACTAATCGCATTTTGCCATTTGTTTCAGAAAGGAGGTTAACCTACAACAAGATCGACGCTATGTCAGATATATGCCTCAGCCACATGAAGACTTCCGAATTTAGATCTACTCGGCATGGTGACAAGTCTTGATGAAAAGTATAGGACTGAGGACAGCAGTGGAAAAAGTGCCCACATGGCAGGTACCTAACCTATTACCCTAGTCATTTTATCTGTTTGCCTTCTTTTGAAAATTATACATGGAGTTGATATGATGCGTTAGTTTTAACTGTGTGTGTGTGTGTGCGTGTGTGTGTGTATGTGTGTGTGTGTTTGTGTGTGTGTGTTACGGAGTGAGTGAGTTTGTGTTATGTTACTGTTTGTTGATTTCTTACGGGAGCCTTGAAGGCTTCGCCTCTTGTTTTTCTTCAGTTTAGGAATAATTCTTTCACCATGTTTTGTGCTTTCATTTAATTATCCCAAATTTTGTTGTGACAAAGGTTTAAATCAATAAATGTTGATTGCCTTCACTTAATTACCTGAGTAAATCTCTTCTTGCATCACTATTCCCATGGCCTTGACTCAGGCTTGAGCACCTCTTCAAGCTCTTGAAAAGACTTGCACTCGGAAATGTTGAGTGGTAAACACAAGTTGTATTGATCACTGGGTCATCCTGCGGTCAGTCCCCTTTGATCTGCAGACAAACAAACACAACGTCTTCATCGTAAACTGTGAGCCTGCATGGTCAATCATAAATCTAAGAATACAAACACTGGATCTAATTTGAGAGTCTGCAAACGAGTTATTAGTTTGAAAATTCAATGAAAATCTGGCAGTCAATGAAGCAGATAGATCTGGCCTTGCGCTTGTGTTTGCAAGCAGATACATGTTTGAACATCCATCCCTTATCTTAACATTATCATTCAACAGATTGATATTTTGCCTGACGATTTTCCTGCCATATGGCCACTAGTTCCCAATTCCAGTGGGGGAGCTTGTTTATTTTATCTTGTCAGCGAGCCGCGCGGTGATAAATCCCAGCCGCGTAAACATTGCAGCCAAGGCAAGAAGAAGGGGGAAACTCGGGGACTTTTTCTACATTTATAAAGGGTAGGGGGAAGCAGACGACAAAATGTACGCCATCTTGTTATTCAGTTGCCAGGTTGGAAACCTAAAAGTTTGGACTCGATTTGCTTGTTTTTTCATTATATTGATATGTACAATTATTCATATTGCAAAGTATAACATACTACAATCCCTTCAAGCTAAAAATGTAGTGTAAAACTGAAGGAACTTGTACTACAGCACTACAAACACAAATTCAGTATAGTTAGAGAGTATTTTACCTGCGTTTGGATTATGATGTTGTTGTTGCAACATTTAAAGCGTGTTCGATGTTTCTGACGGAATCATAAGCGTTTGAAAACAAAAAAGCCTCGGTTTACCAAACCTTTGAGAAAAATGGCTTAGAAAACGAGGATAGTGTATTTTTTGCAAATTTACTGAGACTATTTCTTTACGACAATGACCGGTATCGGACATTCGCTTTGAGGCAAACAAATTCACTCGTTGCCGCCAACTTCATTCAGACAGTGAAACCTGCGAAGATCACAAAGCAGTCTAAATTGCAGACCAACGTGATGCGTACAATGATTAGAAACTGTTGCTCTTTGAGGTTAAAATTAACTTCTGGAAACAACCAACCCAGTAACCCTTTTGCGTTTTGTAGGAATATTGTAGTTACGGGATTATGGAGATGTGTTTTAAAGAGGGTCTCATCGCAGGTTTCACAGTGACTTTGATCGGTATCTGATTCTGAGCTGCATGGCTTTCCACCCTCCTCAGCCAAGCTAGTGTGCATAGGCACACGCAACACACACCACTTCGTAACACACTTCGCGGCTGTATAATGAAGTGCATATATTTGCCTGGGGATAATGAATTACCAAACATCACAAAAAACAAGTTTAGAAACGCTGCTAGCAGGTTCTAGAGGGTTAACAGTTTTAAGTTCTGCAGTAGTAAGTCGCCAAACAAAGAGTTTTAAGCTGGGGGGGGGGGGGGGGGGGATGTTACACTGGTACGAAACCTGTGAGTGTATGAGTAAAGACGAGCGCACAGACAACATAATATTAATGAATTCGATTTTATTTCAATTAAAAAAAAGTCTTAAGATGAGGGGCCTGTTAGATTTTAACCCATCTTGTTTCTGCCAAGGCCTAGTGTAACACAAGAAAAATGTTCATTCAAAATGAACAGCGTCGATGCAATGTCCACCAAAGATTTATTTTGGGAAGTGTTAAAAGGTTAGGGTCGAACGTCAATGAATTGCATGTTGTGCTGGATATATAAATTGTTTATTTCAGTCAATGCTTGCTATGAATTGATCAAACAGCCACAAGAAAAAACAAGTCGCGTAAGGCGAAATTACTACATTTAGTCAAGCTGTGGAACTCACAGAATGAAACTGAACGTAGTCCGCCGCTAGTGCAAAAGGCAGTGAAAGTGACGAGCCTGTTTGGCGCGGTAACGGTTGCGCTGTGCTTCATAGCACGCTTTACTGTACCTCTCTTCGTTTTAACTTTCTGAGCGTGTTTTTAATCCAAACATATCATATCTATTATGTTTTTGGAATCAGGAACCGACAAGGAATAAGATGAAATAGTTTTTAAAACGATTTCGGAAATTTAATTTTGATCATAATCCCAGCGAAGCTGGAGGTATCCCGTGAACGCTATACTGTAATCGATTTGAGAAATGTGCACACCGAATAATACATGATAAAGAAGGATTCGTTGTGCCCGGCTACGTGCTACAGTTGGAGATGGAAGTTCACCAAAAATGGGGACCATACTAACAAAAATACGGTGGGTAAAATAGGCGCCCCCATTTTTTCAGCAAACGCCACCCCAGGCCGCATTGAACGGGTAGAAATTCCGTAGTTTCCAAGTCTATGGATAAAGCTCGCGTAAGAAGAATACGTCACGGTCGAAAGTCTTTGACGTCAATTAATGCATCATGACGTCATGCCTCCCCGTAGTCTTTCTCTCTCGTGCAGTGTGTGTGTTTGTGTTCATTTTGTGCACATGTGTTAGTGTTACTGTGTGTGTGTGTGTGTGTGTGTGTGTGTGTGTGTGTGTGCGCGCGCACGCGTGCATGAGTCTGTACTCGTATGTGTGTGGTGTGTGTGTCAGTATTTGTGTGTGTGTGTGTGTGTGTGTGTGTGTGTGTGTGTGTGTGTGTGTGTGTGTGTGTGCGTGCGCACGCGTGCATGAGTCTGTACTCGTGTGTGTGTGTGGGCATAAGTGTATGTGTGTGCGTGTATGTGTGTGCGTGTATGTGTGTTTGTTTGTAAAGGTGTGCATGTCCGTCTGTCCATATGTGCGTATGGGTGTGTGTTTTGTGTGTATGAAGTTTTTTGTCAGAGAGTGAGTGAGTGCGTGTGAGTGAGTGTGTGTGTGTGTGTGACTTAGTGTGTGTGTGTGTGTGTGTGTGTGTGTTTGAGAGAGAGAGAGAGAGAGAGTGGGTGTGAATGTGTGTGTGCATGAGTTTGTGTGTATGTTTGTGTGTGTATGAGTGTGTATATGTGTTTGTTTGTAAAGGTGTGTGTGTCCGACTGTCTATGTGCGTATTTGTTTGTTTGCTCAACGCCCAGCCGACCACGAAGGGCCATATCAGGGCGGTGCTGCTTTGACATATAACGTGCGCCACACACAAAACAGAAGTCGCAGCACAGGCTTCATGTCTCACCCAGTCACATTATTCTGACACCGGACAAACCAGTCCTAGCACTAACCCCATAATGCCAGACGCCAGGCGGAGCAGCCACTAGATTGCCAATTTTAAAGTCTTAGGTATGACCCGGCCGGGGTTCGAACCCACGACCTCCCGATCACGGGGCGGACGCCTTACCACTAGGCCAACCGTGCCGGTCTATGTGCGTATAAGTGTGTGTTATGTGTGTATGAGATTTGTGTCAGTCAATGTGTGTGTGTGTGTGTGTGTGCGTGCGTATGTACAGTGTGTGGGTGTTTGTTTGTTTGTTTGCTTAACGCCCAGCCGACCACGAAGGGCCATTATCAGGGCGGTGCTGCTTTGACATATAACGTGCGCCACACACAAGACAGAAGTCGCAGCACAGGCTTCATGTCTCACCCAGTCACATTATTCTGACACCGGACCAACCGGAGTGTGTGTGTGTGTGTGTGTGAATGTGTGTGTGTGTGCATGAGTTTGTGTGTATGTTTGTGTGTGTATGAGTGTGTATATGTGTTTGTTTGTAAAGGTGTGTGTGTCCGTCTGTCTATGTGCGTATTTGTTTGTTTGTTTCCATAATTATCAGGGCGGTGCTGCTTTGAGATATAACGTGCGCCACACAAAAGGCAGAAGTCGCAGCACAGGCTTCATGTCTCACCCAGTCACATTATTCTGACACCGGACCAAACAGTCCTAGCATGCACTAACCCCATAATGCCAGCCGCCAGGCGGAGCACCCACTAAATTGCCAATTTTAAAGTCTTAGGTATGACCCGGCCTGGGTTCTAACCCACGACCTCCCGATCACGGGGCGGACGCCTTACCACTAGGCCAACCGTGTATGTGCGTATGAGTGTGTGTATTGTGTGTATGAGATTTGTGTGAGTCAATGTGTGTGTGTGTGTGTGTCTGTGGGTGTGTGCGTGCGTACATTCGTGCGTATGTACATGTGTGTGTGTTTGTGTGGGTGTGTGTCTGTTTGTATAAGAGAGAGTGGGTGGGTTGGTTTGTGTTTGTGCGTGTGCGTAAGTGTATGTGTGTGTGTATGTGTGTTTGTTTGTAAAGGTGTGTATGTCCGTCTGTCTATAATTATGTGCGTATGGGGGTGTGTTTTGTGTGTACAGTGAAGTGTGTGTGAGAGAGTGAGTGAGTGCGTGTGAGTGAGTGTGTATGTGTATACGTGTGTAACTTGGGTGTGTGTGTGTGTGTGTGTGTGTGTTTGAGAGAGAGAGAGAGAGAGGTTTGTCTTTCGCTGGGGTATGCAGTGCCTTGGCGTTGCACATCTACTTAATTATATGTTTTTGGAATCAGAAAAGGATGAAGAATAAGATTAACGTAAACTGATTTGGATCGTTTTATAATTTATTTATTTTTTTACAATTTTCAGATTTTTAATGACCAAAGTCATTAATTAATTTTTAAGCCACCAAACTGAAATGCGATACGGAAGTCCGGCCTTCGTCGAAGATTGCTTGGCCAAAATTTCAATCAATTTGATTGAAAAATGAGGGTGTGACAGTGCAGCCTCAACTTGTACAAAAAAGCCGGATATGACGTCATAAAAGACGTTTATAAAAATAAAACCAAAAAAAAACGTCCTGGAATATCATTCCCAGGAAGTCTCATGTCAAATTTCATAAAAATCGGTCCAGTAGTTTAGTCTGAATCGTTCTACACACACACACACACACAGACAGACACAGACAGACACACACACACACACACACACACACACACACACACACACACACACACACACACACACACACACACACACACACACACACACGCGCACATACACCAAGACCCTTGTCTCGATTCCCCCCTCTATGTTAAGACATTGAGTAAAAACTTTTTAATTAAAAAATAGACCTTGTTTGAAACAGGTAGAAAGGAAGAGTTGATATTGCAATATCTGTACGTGGGAATGTGGTGAAAAAGAGTGCTAAAAGTAGTAAGTCGGCCTCAGATCCATTTCAAATATTTATTGCAGAAAAACAAAATACAAATTAAAAACAAAACCACAGAACCATTACCAGGTGTCATAGGAATGTTTGAAAACAATAGTTTTAATTTTACACTGTAAATACAGGAATCAGAATTAAACACCTCAAATTGGCACATGCATAATGAATCACCTGGAATTGCAACAGGGAGATACTGAAGTAATTGGAAACAAACACTTGAAATTGACAGAGAAACAATTGAAAATATATTACTGACATGAGCGTACAATATTTTAATGGAAGTGCATTTTTAGCACGAAGCATCCGCAGGAGGATGCACTAACAATTACATAGTGCCACAAAATGTGTACGGACATTTCACAACCGTGCATTATTAGCACAGAACACATACATGGGGGCGCACAAAACATTATTGTACCATGATGATGATCGGGATTGTTGAAGATCTTTTCTTGTGCAAGGCGCCCCTGTATGACCGCAACTGATCCAACCGGCCGCATCTGAACAAACGACGTCGAAACGGCGCGAAACACGTCCTCTCGGTTGGTCTCGGATTGACTCGGCTCCTCTCGGTCTTTTTTTCTTTTTTTTCTTTTTTTCATTTCCTTGTGGTCGGAGTGGTATATTTATGTACATCTTAGATTAAAAAAAACACCCGAAAGCTGTGTTTAATCGTTTCGCGTAAATTGTACATTTTTTTCAGCTTTGAAATTGTTTTGGCTTGGAGAGTCAGCGCGCTTTGGCTTGGAGACTAATTCTCCACAGGCACGTTCTTCCCAACCACAGATACCAGCGTCGTCCGCGACGCTGGAATAAACGCAGCGCGCCGACGGTCGGTGGGGGGGTGGGGGCTTGCCGCTATCGGGTTGTCCAAGACGCATGCCGCGAAAAGATTCCAGGCCCCGATAAGAGTAACAGACCACTTTGTTTATAATAGTGAATTTGGCTCCTCAAGAAGAAGTTATCGCCATATGCGATGAGCTAAACATTAACAAACAATGAAAATCACAGAAGTGGTAAAATTTTGAAGACGAAATTCAGTCATACAAACAGCCCCGGCGAAACGTTGTTCAAGAACTTTTTTTTATTCAAGAATATTCTAGACTGACACAGAAAGGCGGCCGTTAAACCCAACAATCAAAATCATCACATGATTAAACAGTACTTTTGCTTAAAATGCAGTTAAGTTTTATACATCTGCCATTTCTCATGTGTCAGATCGAAGAAGAAACTTTTAAAATTGAAGGCTGGTTTCGATTTCACAGTCACACACTGACACAGTGACACACATGTTTACATCTGTACCACGTGTTGAATAAAACAAGCAAAAACAAAACATACTTACTGAGTTCATGGAAATGATGCATGGATCAATGTTGTTTTGCTTTGATGCAAAAGTGCTTCAACAAAGACAACAGAGAAAAGGTTTCTATCTGCAGCAGTTCGTTCAAAAGAGTCCCCTTTCCTCATGGTGTACTTACAGAGCGTCGCCATTTTGCTTTTAAGGGAAGTAACTCCGGTGGACAAACTCTGGCACCGGAAGCTAAGAAACCAGGCGCCAAATTCTTTAGAAGCACGTTGTTAGAACTGAGAAAGATTTTGTAATCTCCATTTATCTGAAAAAATGGCATGCCACCGATTTGTCAACTTGTTAGGCATGAAGAAATGCTGTATTCTTCATCCCAAACAAGAGTTTGAACTTGGAGGTGCCAGACACAAAAATGACAGATGAGTGAAACTGAAAGCACCATAAAGAGCAGCGATCTCACTTGAGTGGCAACAAGCTGTATCCTGATTTTCTCAGGAAAAACAAAGGTAGGTGTTTTATAAAAATTCTTTTATGTTTGATATTGTTGTTTGTTTTTGGTGACATATATCCATGTATATCTAGGTTTAGGTTTTTATTTTTTATTTTTTTTACAATAAGTGAATAACAATTAAATGCTTTCTCTCTTGTTTGCAAGATTTTAAGTGAAATCAGTTGAGTTAGACCCATGTAGGATTTGTTTATCTTGAACTATTATTTGTTTTGGTAGGATTGCATGACTTTTTACTCAAGCCCTTTCAAACCTATTCTTTTCAGTCTCTGTGTAACTGTAAGTGTAATTTGCACATGTATCATTCATTGATTGTAATATTTATGTGTCTGACAGTGATACTAATAGTCAAGTGTCAATCAGCAAGCCGGCACTAAATTGTTTTATTTTTTTCAAATAATTGTCTTCTGAGTATTAGCTAGTCAATTACAAGACTTTACAGGAGACTGAGTTTGGTCAGGAACATATTTATACTTATAGAAATTCCTGCATGAACAAAGATGATTACTATTAGTATTATTTGTAAATAGTTCAGTATTTACCCCTTATTAGTAAATATAAATATATATATTCAAACTTGAGCATTTATAATTATATATATATATAATGGTTGTTCTAATTTGATCACTTCTCATTTTTACAGATGCTGCATCAAAAGGCAACAACTTGAACAAGCTCCAAACCATTAACCCATCAACATCTTGTCAGAGTAATAAGGGGTAAATACTGAACTATTTACAAATAATACTAATAGTAAAGATGATTACTATTAGTATTATTTGTAAATAGTTCAGTATTTACCCCTAATAATAGTAATAGTAATCATCTTTGTTCATGCAGGAATTTCTATAAGTATAAATATGTTCCTGACCAAACTCAGTCTCCTGTAAAGTCTTGTAATTGACTAGCTAATACTCAGAAGACAATTATTTGAAAAAAATAAAACAATTTAGTGCCGGCTTGCTGATTGACACTTGACTATTAGTATCACTGTCAGACACATAAATATTACAATCAATGAATGATACATGTGCAAATTACACTTACAGTTACACAGAGACTGAAAAGAATATAGGTTTGAAAGGGCTTGAGTAAAAAGTCATGCAATCCTACCAAAACAAATAATAGTTCAAAATAAACAAATCCTACAGGTCTAACTCAACTGATTTCACTTAAAATCTTGCAAACAAGAGAGAAAGCATTTAATTGTTATTCACTTATTGTAAAAAAAACAACAACAAAAAACCCTAAACCTAGATATATATGACTAAGTGCCAAAAGGTGCGCACGAAAAGCGGACAAAGGGGCTAAAAAATAAAAGTTGACAAACACGACTGATATTGTGATTTTTGTTAAGACAACAGATGCTGGAACCCAATTACGAAAAGAAAAGATAAATTTACCCAAATGATTTTACAAATAACGATAATTTTGTTCGTTATATCATTCAAAACGGCACTGAGTCATAGCATTAAGGTTATCTCGCACGTTTTTAAAGCTAGGGTTTTGAAACTTGGCACACAACCAAAGTATAATGACCTCCAGGTATGGTGCACATCACATTAAACAACATTGAATTTCAAGGTCACAGCGAGGTTAAATTTCCTTTGCAAACTCATATGGCGATAACTTCTTCTTGAGGAGCCAAATTCACTATTATAAACAAAGTGGTCTGTTACTCTTATCGGGGCCTGGAATCTTTTCGCGGCATGCGTCTTGGACAACCCGATAGCGGCAAGCCCCCATCCCCCACCGACCGTCGGCGCGCTGTGTCTGTTACACTTGGCCTTGGCAGAAGCAAGATGGGTTAAAATCTAACAGGCCCCTGATCTTAAGACTTTTTTTTAATTGAAATAAAATCGAATTCATTAATATTATGTTGTCTGTGCGCTCGTCTTTACTCATACACTCACAGGTTTCGTACCAGTGTAACATCCCCCCCCAGCTTAAAACTCTTTGTTTGGCGACTTACTACTGCAGAACTTAAAACTGTTAACCCTCTAGAACCTGCTCATGCTAGCAGCGTTTCTAAACTTGTTTTTTGTGATGTTTGGTAATTCATTATCTCCAGGCAAATATATGCACTTTTATCAGTACAGCCGCGAAGTGTGTTACGAAGTGGTGTGTGTTGCGTGTGCCTATGCACACTAGCTTGGCTGAGGAGGGTGGAAAGCCATGCAGCTCAGAATCAGATACCGATCAAAGTCACTGTGAAACCTGCGATGAGACCCTCTTTAAAACACATCTCCATAATCCCGTAACTACAATATTCCTACAAAACGCAAAAGGGTTACTGGGTTGGTTGTTTCCAGAAGTTAATTTTAACCTCAAAGAGCACAGGTTCTAATCATTGTACGCATCACGTTGGTCTGCAATTTAGACTGCTTTGTGATCTTCGCAGGTTTCACTGTCTCCTTTGGAATTGGGTCTGAATGAAGTTGGCGGCAACGAGTGAATTTGTTTGCCTCAAAGCGAATGTCCGATACCGGTCGTTGTCGTAAAGAAATAGTCTCAGTAAATTTGCAAAAAATACACTATCCTCGTTTTCTAAGCCATTTTTCTCAAAGGTTTGGTAAACCGAGGCTTTTTTGTTTTCAAACGCTTATGATTCCGTCAGAAACATCGAACACGCTTTAAATGTTGCAACAACAACATCATAATCCAAACGCAGGTAAAATACTCTCTAACTATACTGAATTTGTGTTTGTAGTGCTGTAGTACAAGTTCCTTCAGTTTTACACTACATTTTTAGCTTGAAGGGATTGTAGTATGTTATATTTTGCAATATGAATAATTGTACATATCAATATAATGAAAAAACAAGCAAATCGAGTCCAAACTTTTAGGTTTCCAACCTGGCAACTGAATAACAAGATGGCGTACATTTTGTCGTCTGCTTCCCCCAACCCTTCATAAATGTAGAAAAAGTCCCCGAGTTTCCCCCTTCTTCTTGCCTTGGCTGCAATGTTTACGCGGCTGGGATTTATCACCGCGCGGCTCGCTGACAAGATAAAATAAACAAGCTCCCCCACTGGAATTGGGAACTAGTGGCCATATGGGAAAATTGTCGTTGTCACGTCTTACATGTTTTAATACTAGATCAGTTAGACTTTACATACTTCACTTACTTTTAGCATTTTTATAAAACCTCATTAAAACTGACCTGCTGGTTAATCTTTGTCAAAGTTCAAGGTCACAGCGGGGTCACATCTGGTCCAAATGTGGAATATTTTCAATTTATTCAGCGCGTTTATAGCACGAGCTTTGAAAATACACACAGTTCTAGTGTATAATGTTCACACACGATTAAAGTCTGGTTGAAAAAGTCAAGGTCACAGCAGGGTCGCGTTGAGGTCAAACATATACATTTTTCAATGAGGTTTTCTCATATGTTTTTGAAGCTAGGGCCTTGAAACTTGGCACACTACGCAAGTTAAATTAAACCTCATCAAATTCCAAGGTCACAGTAAGGTTAAAGATCCTTTAAGGATATTTTCTAAAAAAGGTGACCGCCTGGTTAATGTTTGTCAAATTTCAAGGTCACAGCAGTGCCATCTGGCTTAAACTTTGAAAAATTGTCAATTTCTTCAACTAGTTTTATAGTGTTTGAAGTCATTCACACATGATGAAAGTCTGGTTGATAAAATCAAACGTCAAGGTCGCAGCGGGGTCGCATTGAAGTCAGACACATACAATTGTCATTTTCACGAACGCCTTTTAAGCATGACCTTTGAAACTTCACACATTCCAAAGTTTTGATGTTGTTTGGTTATAATCAAAGTGTGGTCAATTTCCATGATTGAGAGCATTCAGAGGGGTCAAGTTGAGGTCACACAAAAAGTGATAATCTTTATAAGACTCACGTTTGCTGCTATTGCTCACTTGACATTGGTGAAAGTGCTTATTTTATAATGGTTGATCTTGATGTTTTGACTAATTAATATTACCAGGATCAACCATACCAGATTTCAAAGTCCAGAAGTTGTCAAACCTCAAACCTGTTGGAAGTTTCAAAGATTTAAGCATCAACAAATTTCTATTTGATTTGACCTTAAATAACAGATTTGACCTTAAATCTTAAAACAGATCAACCAGACTTTGGTTTTATATAAATTGAAGTTCAATACAATTTCCTTTTTTTTTTTACCCACGCGAGACCCTGCTATGACCTTCACATTTCTCAAGGATCAACCTTGAATTCTCCATGTTGAACAATCATTAAGCAAAAGCGTTGTTTGAAGTTTGAAGGTTCTAGCTTCAAAAATCTCTGAAAAAATATGTTTCATCCGTTTTCTGAACCACATGTGACCCAGCCGTGACCTTGAAATCTGACAAGGGTCAACAAGACTTTTACCATGCATGGGGGCGATTAAACCCCAAATGTGTGGGAAGTTTCAAGGTTTCAACTTAAAAAACGTCTGAGAAAAATATACATTTTCCTTTTTGGACAATGTGTTGCACGCAAGACAACACGACAAACGCTCGTGTTATCATTCTTTTACTTTAAGGTCGACTTGCGTGCCCGCTCTTTTGCTAATCTCAATTAAAATTCATCTTGGAAGTTCGGTTTTATTACGCTTTTAATTAAGAAGATTAAACTAAGACAACAAATAGTTAGTTTTACCCATTAAACTCGATAAGGTAGTGACATTTTATGTTGAACGCAAGATGGTGTCGCACGCAAGATCTGAAAAGATGTTGACGACATAATTTCAACACTTGATAGCGCATTCGTGGTTCGTGATTTCTTCACAGATTTTGAACACAGAATGTGTCACGTGGTTCCGTAGATGAAGTAGATCTTTGTACATGTAAATTTTGTTTTTAAAAGAAAATAACCGTTAATTACCGAACATTTTGTCGCACGCAAGATATGACGAAATTTTCAAATCGTTTTCAAAAATGCTGTTCAAAAGTTCTGCAGTCTTTGCTGGATTACTTGAAAGACAGCAGTTTGATACACCGTTATCGCTTGACGTGTCGACATCAATTCCAGAGTTTTTGAAAAAGAAATTTAGTAAATATCTGCGATTGAAAAATGTATGCCGTGATGACGACACATCTTGCGTGCGACACCTTAAAATTCGGTTATCGAAAAAAAAAAATTCTCTCGAGATTTAGATTTGACGTTTGGTCTCGTCTGTAAAGCGATGTTTCAGGCATTCAATCAAACTAAATGCAATTCATTTGTGCTTCTTGTTATTTTTCTGTGGCATATTCAAAACACGAGGTATCACGATGTCCTTTTTCAGATGGCCGGTTTTGGCGTTATTTTTGACTTTAAACAAAGATAACTTCAAAACCGTTCAAGTCAGACACACGAAATTATGTCCACTATCTCTTCGCACATTCATCCACACACACACCAATTTTCAGCAGACACACGTTTTTAGAAACATTTTTATTGTAAAACAAAGTCGTCTTCTGTTCTGTGAGCACCTTTTGGCACTTAGTCATATTTATATATGTCACCTAAAACAAACAACAATATCAAACATAAAAGAATTTTTATAAAACACCTACCTTTGTTTTTCCTGAGAAAATCAGGATACAGCTTGTTGCCACTCAAGTGAGATCGCTGCTCTTTATGGTGCTTTCAGTTTCACTCATCTGTCATTTTTGTGTCTGGCACCTCCAAGTTCAAACTCTTGTTTGGGATGAAGAATACAGCATTTCTTCATGCCTAACAAGTTGACAAATCGGTGGCATGCCATTTTTTCAGATAAATGGAGATTACAAAATCTTTCTCAGTTCTAACAACGTGCTTCTAAAGAATTTGGCGCCTGGTTTCTTAGCTTCCGGTGCCAGAGTTTGTCCACCGGAGTTACTTCCCTTAAAAGCAAAATGGCGACGCTCTGTAAGTACACCATGAGGAAAGGGGACTCTTTTGAACGAACTGCTGCAGATAGAAACCTTTTCTCTGTTGTCTTTGTTGAAGCACTTTTGCATCAAAGCAAAACAACATTGATCCATGCATCATTTCCATGAACTCAGTAAGTATGTTTTGTTTTTGCTTGTTTTATTCAACACGTGGTACAGATGTAAACATGTGTGTCACTGTGTCAGTGTGTGACTGTGAAATCGAAACCAGCCTTCAATTTTAAAAGTTTCTTCTTCGATCTGACACATGAGAAATGGCAGATGTATAAAACTTAACTGCATTTTAAGCAAAAGTACTGTTTAATCATGTGATGATTTGATTGTTGGGTTTAACGGCCGCCTTTCTGTGTCAGTCTAGAATATTCTTGAATAAAAAAAAGTTCTTGAACAACGTTTCGCCGGGGCTGTTTGTATGACTGAATTTCGTCTTCAAAATTTTACCACTTCTGTGATTTTCATTGTTTGTTAATGTTTAGCTCATCGGCAGGAAAATCGTCAGGCAAAATATCAATCTGTTGAATGATAATGTTAAGATAAGGGATGTTCAAACATGTATCTGCTTGCAAACACAAGCGCAAGGCCAGATCTATCTGCTTCATTGACTGCCAGATTTTCATTGAATTTTCAAACTAATAACTCGTTTGCAGACTCTCAAATTAGATCCAGTGTTTGTATTCTTAGATTTATGATTGACCATGCAGGCTGTTTACAATGAAGACGTTGTGTTTGTTTGTCTGCAGATCAAAGGGGACTGACCGCAGGATGACCCAGTGATCAATACAACTTGTGTTTACCACTCAACATTTCCTTCCACCTATAACTCAAGGGCAAACATTAAGGTACATGCTTGTGGATTCTTTATGCAATTCATGTCTGTGAAGATCAAGATAGCTGTGAGCTTTAACTGATTATGCTTATTAATATCAGCACCATCCTCACCCCATAACACTATCATGTCCAACTAGCACTCTAACCAACCTTCATCCCTGCCCCCAACCCCTTATCCTTTCCCCCTCGCTGCATAATTATGTTCATATTTTGTCAGAATGACCTTGTTACAGTAGAACTCCCCCTTAGCGACCCCCCTGTTTACGACCAACCCGGCCCTTTTTACGACCGATTTTGCTACCACGGATGCATTCTACTATATATAATAAACCCCCAGTGAACGACTCACCCCAAAACGCGACTTACGACCGAGCTTTTGGGGATGAATTACGACTTTCGCGCATTTGTAGTCGAGCAGACGAAAACAATACATGTACATGCCGGCTCTTGCTCCTCGAACTATCGCGAGACGGAAAAAAACCTAAATCTCGCGCACGATAGAATCCGCGGCGACTTCCTTAGGAGTCGGGAAGACGCAAATCCTGTGTATCGTCAAGGATAATGACCCAAAACTCGACTTACGACCGAGCTTTTTGGGATAATTTACGACTTTTGCGCATATTTCGAGCAGACGAAAACACAACATGGCGGCTCTCGCTCCTCCAACTATCGCAAGAAGAAATAAAAATGAAATCTCGCGCGAGCGAGATCCTAATACATCCGTTTTTTTCTGCACACTATCTTGTCACGACGACTGTCTTGTTGACAAACGAAGATTCGCGACAGAAAAAGAAAAGCGCCGACTCTTGAGTAGAGAGCTAATAAAGTAATCGCTAATCGAGCAAAGTGGCAATTAATCCGCGGCGACTTCCTTGGGAGTCGGGAATACGAAAATCCTGTGTGTCGTCAAGGATAATGACTCGGTGTTATCTAGATGGTGAGAAGGATAGCTAAGCGAAAGTACGCAAAGAGAGGAGCCTGTACGAAGACCTCAACGATCGTGGTCAAGTTTAGCGATGCAAGGCGACGAATCATTCATATGAGCGGAAAGATGATTCGGGAGAAAAGTCGTTATGCTTTCTATCGAGTTAGGACATTTGGATTTTACTGGTTGCGCCACAATGTCAAATGTGCTTCACTTAGCGGGGAGCGAGCATTACGCCATGAGTAAATTTTCTTTGAAATTTGAGTTCAAGTTGTTCTGCTGTAATGTGTTTGGGTGTGTGTGTGGGTGTGTTTGTGTGTAAACATGACAGTACATACACTGCAACCAAATTCATGACTGACCGGCCAAAAACTCAAACCCCCCTTTTCAAGGTTTTTCCAAAGTCGTAAACAGGGGGTTCTACTGTATCACTCCAGCGTCTGACCATGGAGTCTACAGGCCATATAGTCTCAGATGTGATGGGATCAAGAGGATGCCACAATGATCAAGGTAACTTTGCAAATCGTCAAACAGATCTTAATACAGAAGGTGATCCACAAACATGTTTACTTAAACATTACAAGGTTACACCCAGAACAACAGCTGGCCTTAGTTGCTTATTAACTGCAAGCAACAAAGACCCTCCCCCCCCCCCCCTCTTCCACCTGCAACATATATTTTCTTATCCATATCGAACTTTCCATTGCCTCTTATGTTGTATAACTGTTGATATTTAACAGTAACACGTTTTTGTTTCCAATCAATGGCTCTGCATACACACACACACACACACACACACACACACACACACATAAATAAATTCACAATCTCTCTCTCCCTGTTTTAAATTCAGTCATTTGAGTCACTAACACTTAACTGGGGTTCAGTTACTGAATCTGTGATAGTGTTATTTGGAGTAAGATTATTGACTTTGTTGCTGCTCCTGTTCTTCTTACTGTTTTTCCTATCCACAAATTCGTTTTGTCCGTTGGTTTTTGTTTTAATCACCACAGTATGTGTCCATATAGTCTACGCCTGAGATGTGATGGGACCAAAAGGTTTCCAAAATGAAACAGGTAACTTTTTTGTTACCTGATCTTTGTCATGCAGAAGTTGCAGGGCTTGAGAGTTAAATTGTGCTGACTGAAAACTCCTGATAACTAATAGTCATTTTGAGCTTCAACCATTGTTGTGTGAAAGTGGTTTTTTTGTTTGGTTGGGTGATTTGGGTTTTTTTTTGGGGGGGGGGGGGTGAGGAGAATGTCTTTTTTACCTGATCCAAACGAGTTGAATTTTAGTCTCAGAATGCACCAGATTGCACAGATTTTAATGTACCATTTTAAAAAAAATTCGAACCCCCCTAGAAAAAAAGGGATTTCTTCGTTTTTCATCACAAGAGAGTCCCACCCCTGAAGTTGGTTCACATTATACATTGCAGTGTTGTTGTCTTCCAAATACATTAAACATTGTACCAGTCATTACATTTAAATGACAGTGATTAATATCAAACCTCCCCCGGTTCCCCAACTACCTTTCTCACGCCCATGTTAAAAAAAAGTTTTATTTTTCCATGTAAAAACCTAGACAAACATGTGGTGTCTGATATACTGGGTAATATGATGAGGAACGTACCTTTAAAGGCCCAGTCCTTATTGTGAAAGCAGTTCTGCTCAGCTGGAATTTGGTGAATTTGGT
Organism: Littorina saxatilis; assembly: GCF_037325665.1. Classification (NCBI taxonomy): domain Eukaryota; kingdom Metazoa; phylum Mollusca; class Gastropoda; order Littorinimorpha; family Littorinidae; genus Littorina; species Littorina saxatilis. The sequence continues at coordinate 31,517,931 of NC_090258.1, forward strand.
TTTTTTTACAAGTTTTGAAGTGAATTCGCAAAAAAAAAAGAAAATAACAGTTGTTTGTGCCCTCAAAGCATTCGATGATTCAGGCTGTTGAATTTTGTCATGTGTCTTGGGAAAGGAGAAGTCTTATTCTACGTAAAAGCATCGCCAGGTCAGAGTGAGCCAAATCGTTTGCATGGAAAAGACTGTGCCTTTTAAGGACGCATGGATTTTTCATCTATTCAATTCCAGGATAACAACACAACACCGAATAGTTTCTAAGCTATTATTTCTTTTCCTTTCTCGAGTTCCACAAAGTTCCCAATGCTAGGGCATACTTTTGTACAGAAGCTGTTCGTGGAAATGTCATGTACGGTTTTACACTGGCTAACAGGAATTGTTTAGACTGTCTAAAATGAAAGAAGTATGCATTCTTGTGTTTTGTTTCTGCACGCGGTATCATTTTCCTAATGTTATCTGATTTTGATCTCTTACAGTTTTTACCGCTAGGATATCTACAATGGGCTAATTTAACATATACGCCAGCCAACATTGCAGAACAGGATATGAACAAGGTATGTAGCGCTGTTTGCATCATTCGTTTAAATTCAAAAATTGGTCCGGTGTCAGAATAATGTGACTGGGTGAGACATGAAGCCTGTGCTGCGACTTCTGTCTTGTGTGTGGCGCACGTTATATGTCAAAGCAGCACCGCCCTGATATGGCCCTTCGTGGTCGGCTGGGCGTTAAGCAAACAAACAAACAAATATAGGAACTTAACGCTTGTTTATTTCTGCGTGTGATTCTCATTGAATTTCAAACTTAAACTTATTCTACAAACATAACAAAGGGTACAACTATACAGGTACCTGAACGGAGGAGTCAGCCTGGAATCGTCTTTGAACACGGGAAGGTCGGGAAGGTGAGTCCGGTAGCCTGAAGGTGATGTGCACGATGTCATTGGCATGGTCAGGCTCAGGCCCAATCCTCTCAACTTGCATTCTTCTCACCTGTTATATAGAGAGAGACACAAGGTACAAATTGCTATGATATCATGTTACTTTGCAAATTCACTTTGTAATTGTCCTACCCATGATGTGATATTCATTGCAATTTTTTTTTTATTCTTGTAGCTACTGATCTAGTGTTTGTCTTCAAGTGGCTCTATCCCATCTCCCCCCTTTCCCCTATCCCATCTCCCCCCTTCCCCCGTCGCGATATAACCTTGAATGGTTGAAAACGACGTTAAACACCAAATAAAGAAAGATAGTGTTTGTCTTAGCATTTCCATTGAGTGTTACACTAATGACACTGATTGTCAGCTGCCAATAATAAATAGTTTTAAAATAATTATAAATGTGTGTGGTTGTCGTTATTTCTGGTGTATTTTGATTTAACTCTGGTCGCTTTTATTTCCGCGCCTCGCTGCTGAGGCCCTTTTATTTCTTTTATTTCTATGCCCAGTGGTAAGCATAGCCCTTGATGCTGATTTTTAGACCACCGGTGCTGACTTTCTACCGCAGCAGGCACTGCCTACATCTTCTGTATCTATCAGGCATGGGAATTTTAAAATAGAAAAAAACTCTGAAAAATATAGGCAGAGGTCCAGAGGCCGGCCAGGCCCCGGGGGGGTTGGGGTACAGGGGCAGATCCACGTTGGGGGGATGCAGGGGGGCGTCCCCTGGGAAGGAAAACGAATTTTAGCACTTTAGATTAATATTTTGATAGTTCTCGTGTTATCAAATAATGGATAGAGAGACAATAGTATACATATAATTTAATTTGCCTATTTTTTTTTTGGCCGCAGATTTTTTTGTTTTGTTGCTGAAACGTAATTGCCTTTTCGCGGATATCCGCGATTTTGCTGACAATTCCCATGCCTGATCTATGCCCTTACTCTGTCCGTGCCTGAAGATGCCAAGTATTGAAAAGATCCGCAAAGCCAAGCCCATTTTCATTGTTGGAGACTTCAACGTCAGAGTAAGCGCTGATCATGAATTTTCGCCAACCAGCATCAGACATGACATCATAATACTGGGAGGAACATTTAAAAAAAAAGTCACTAAGCCAATTGGATGCGTGCCCCACGATGAAAGAAGAAAAAATGTTGCTTAGACAAGATACACAAAATGCAAAGAGTCGTTTCTGGTCTTCATTGAGGAATTGCTACAAAACTAGCATCCGAGGATTGACACCTACCATATGCGCTCCCTATGATGTATCCTATGAGTAAGAATAAGATGGCAAGACCACATCCCAAACAGCGACATTCATAATCGTGCAGGCATACCAAGTACATTCTCCCTCCTCAGCAAGAGGCACCAAAGATGGCTTGGTCATGTGCATCACATGTTAGACGGACGCTTACCAAAACATGTCCTGTACAGACAGCTGGCAGCAGGCAAGTGGGGCATCCAGCACTGAGGTTGAATGACGCCTGCAAACGTGACAGGAAAGCAGGCTACATCAATCCAGATGACTGGGAGGAGATTGCGGCAGACCGTGACATCTGGAGATGGACTGCCAGACAGGGCATACAACTTACAAGTAACAACTGGCTGACAAGACCAGGGACCAACAAAGCTGCAGATAAAAGGGACCGCCAAAAAATCAACTGAGTCACCTTTCTGTCAGCCCTTCAACTTCACATGTCCTGTCTGCAGCAGAGACTGTTGCATGAGGATAAGGCTATTCAGTCAAACAGGATGTTGCATCACATCGACAAACGGGGGTTACAAAAATGTTCTATATATTTATTTTTTCTTCTTCACTTTGGCACAACCGGCACGGTTGGCCTAGTGGTAAGGCGTCCGCCCCGTGATCGGGAGGTCGTGGGTTCGAACCCCGGCCGGGTCATACCTAAGACTTTAAAATTGGCAATCTAGTGGCTGCTCTGCCTGGCGTCTGGCATTATGGGGTTAGTGCTAGGACTGGTTGGTCCGGTGTCAGAATAATGTGACTGGGTGAGACATGAAGCCTGTGCTGCGACTTCTGTCTTGTGTGTGGCGCACGTTATATGTCAAAGCAGCACCGCCCTGATATGGCCCTTCGTGGTCGGCTGGGCGTTAAGCAATTTACAAACAAACAAATTCACTTTGGCACAGTTAAATCTTTTCCTGAACTGGGCGAAGTCGACCTAGCCAAGTACACTTCACGAAGCTGCATGCTGCAATAAGCTTTTGCACTGATTCTTAGGTTATAAATACTTTGAGAAGTCGACTTTGGTCTCATTTAAAGACTGCCTTGAAAAGAATGTCTGCTTCTATGAAAAATATGCAGCTCTATGTTATATTGAAATAACATGATGGTACAAAAACCTGAGCCAAATATACAAACTAATGGGCGTAAAAACGTCTCTGACATTGAAAATCAACAGTGTTATACCAGGCCATATTGTAGTATTGTTAGAATGTCATAATACACAGCAGAAGTCCATCATACGGAACAAACTTCAATTTCGGACACTTGGACACAAGCATTTTGTAATATCTCAACTTTATCTGTTTTTGTCACTGAAATCTTATGATCAAGCTTATGAAGAAGCTTTTAAATTGTCTCAAAGTCATCAATACACACAAGTGTGTCCCGAACATTGAAAAACCTTAACTTCAGAAACTTTGAACAACATTTTGAGAACTTAATAAAGTTTAAATTTAAGATAAACATGGATCCTTGTTGATATTCCCTGAAAAGTCAGACACGGAATGCTAATTGAAGGCCATTTTCTAGACTATTTTGACAAATGTTACATCACTCAAACACGTGCATTTTGCCAAGGCACAGAACCTGGTCCCCCGAAGTAGTCCTTGAGACCATGTCGCACCGCTCTTCCCTGCAAATGTTGGTCATTTCGAGCGCCACCGACTGCAGGCTGCAGGCCTTGCATGTGGGCATGTTGATTGGCCCTCCAATTTCCAGGGATAACCTCATGGTTGTCCCCCCTTTCAAAGTCTACAGCACCTGCACCCAAGTACTGTTGGTCCTTCTTTGCACGCAGAAAGTTGTACTGCCCTGATATGGCCCTTCGTGGTCGGCTGGGCGTTAAGCAAACAAACAAACAAACAAACAGAAAGTTGTGAAGTGCGAGTGTGGCAAGGACGATGACTTTCGCTTTCTGCGGCGAAATTTTCATTGCAGTTTGGTCGACACCAAATCTGCTCGCCAGGATTTCAAAGGCATTCTCCACGATGCGCCTTGCTCTGATGAGGCGGTAATTGAATACCCTCTGTTCTCTTGTAATGTTCCTGTCGGGATATAGGGCTTCATCATGAACTGGCTCAGAGCAAAGGCAGCATCCCCAACTACGATGCTTGGAACCTGAATATTCCCGTCTGGGGTAGCTTGGGGTGGTGGTGTCATGAGTTGACCTGTTTCGATGCGTTGTTTTAGGGGGGGATTGTTCCAAATGGTGGCGTCACCGACCCGGCCCTTGCACCCAACTTCAAAATACAGGAATTTATAGTTTGCGTCCACCATCCCAAAGAGAACTACGCTGAAAAACCTCAAGTAGTTGAAGTAGTGTGACCTGTGTTATTCGGGCACTGGATGGCGACGTGTTTACCGTCAACGGCTCCCAGGCATTGAGGGAAGTCCCATTTTGGGCAAAAACTTGGCCTGAACTTCTTTCCACTCTTCCTCAGTAGATGGAACCTTAAGCACACCAAAGAAAGAAAAAAAATAAAGAAAGAAAAAAATAGCTGATGGTGTGCAAGGATGACAGATGGAAAAAATGATGAAATCAGTAAGGACAACGCCTTCTGTGTGGCTTGAATTTGATGAACAAAATAGTCGTCATCCACTCCATGCACATGCAGACGAAGAAGACAGGGAAGAGATCGAGTTCACTTGCAGGGTCGAGGCTTCTGAGCGTAAAATAACACTTGAACAAATATAATTGCTTGTTCTATATTTTATCCTGTTATTGTCTCTGCCTCTCCGTACAAACTCAAAGGCAATGCGGACACACATAACAATCTCATGCAATGATGTGTCACTACGTACTGTATGTGTCATTGTATGGTTGTACACACACAAACACACACAAAGTATATTGCAATTAATTTATAAAAAATCATCCAATATAACACAAACAAAAAACAAGTCGCGTAAGGCGAAAATACAATATTTAGTCAAGTAGCTGTCATTTTTCAGCAAGACCGTATACTCGTAGCATCATCAGTCCACCGCTCATGGCAAAGGCAGTGAAATTGACAAGAAGAGCGGGGTAGTAGTTGCGCTAAGAAGGATAGCACGCTTTTCTGTACCTCTCTTTGTTTTAACTTTCTGAGCGTGTTTTTAATCCAAACATATCATATCTATATGTTTTTGGAATCAGGAACCGACAAGGAATAAGATGAAAGTGTTTTTAAATTGATTTGGACAATTTAATTTTGATAATAATTTTTATATATTTAATTTTCAGAGCTTGTTTTTAATCCGAATATAACATATTTATATGTTTTTGGAATCAGGAAATGATGGAGAATAAGATAAACGTAAATTTGGATCGTTTTATAAATTTTTATTTTTTTTTACAATTTTCCGATTTTTAATGACCAAAGTCATTAATTAATTTTTAAGCCACCAAGCTGAAATGCAATACCGAACCCCGGGCTTCGTCGAAGATTACTTGACCAAAATTTCAACCAATTTGGTTGAAAAATGAGGGCGTGACAGTGCCGCCTCAACTTTCACGAAAAGCCGGATATGACGTCATCAAAGACATGTATCAAAAAAATGAAAAAAACGTTCGGGGATTTCATACCCAGGAACTCTCATGTCAAATTTCATAAAGATCGGTCCAGTAGTTTAGTCTGAATCGCTCTACACACACACACACACACACGCACGCACGCACACACGCACGCACATACACCACGACCCTCGTTTCGATTCCCCCTCGATGTTAAAATATTTAGTCAAAACTTGACTAAATATAATGATGAAATTCTTATGTATGTGCAATTACACATTAACATGCTTCCATTTGAAAGTTTGAGGTCGTCATCGTGGACTGACGCCCGGCAAAAGATAATTGAAGCCCGACGGAGTGAAGCTTCGCTCCGTTGCTTTGGTCAGGCATCAATCCATGATGATGATCTCGAAGTTTCAAATGGAAGCATGTCAATGTGTAATTATCCAAAGTGACCAAAATATCAAATGTTAAGAATAACATGTACATAATGAATGCTTCCTTCAAAACCAAACTAAACTGAGATTTTTTTTATTGCAACCCCAAGTAAAACATTCATTCCTGTGTCATTTTATTCAAAAATGATATGCCATTAAAGGCCCTTCACTTGGCTACCTTGCACGATTTTTGGATCAAATATTTCTGTTTTAATCTTCCCGTTACCGCCACCGAAGTAAGGGTACACCCAAAATCTACATGACAATAATGTCAGGTACCATTTATAAAAATAAAAAAAATAAAAATAGATGCAGCTTGGCAACTTTTACATATTAGAAAGAAAAATTATTTATCTATCCAGAACAGGGTGTTCTGTTTTCAGGGACGTAGCACACCTAATAAAAGTGGTAGGGCGGAAAAAAATGGAAGACAAAATGCTGAGACAGCTAAGGAAATATGGGGCTTACACTACCGCCCCCCCCCCCCCCCCCTTCCCGTCCCCTTGTAATGGTCTAAAAAAGAAAGAAAACATGATGCGATTTCGTGCCTTCTGAGCTCAGTTCCATCTAATCATCTTTCCATCCTCCACCAAACAACGGGCTGGTGAATGTATCAGTGATTATCAATCGACTTACATTTATATCTAAATTCCGATACGTTGAATGTGATGAGCACTTACTTCAAATGACTTTCGTCTTCATTATTGTCTAGTGTGTTAAAAAGCAAGGATTGACAAACTGGTTTACTTCTAAACAAGCAATTTATTGATCCGTCCAGCCATCAACATTGGCAGCCTGAGTGATGACTGAAAAATAGAGGGATTTGTCAGAATATTTTTAGCGCGTTTTCGATCCATCACAACCAGGATGCACACTTGTGTCCATTGTTCAATTCTCTCTCTACATGTTGTTTCATGTGACACTGTTAACCCCACAAGTTACTGTGTTACTCAATTGTTATGGCGTACTTACGGTTGACACACAATCACTCACCCCTCAGTCTGACCCCAGCTTCACACACAGAATATACAAAACATTTCTTACCTCCATTGTTTCTCATGGGAGCAGACGGACGAAGAAGCAATTTTCACTAAATTGGCGCCAATACTTTTATGGCCTGACGGAACTCGTCACGTGTGACGTTCTCGTCAAAATAAGACGTCATCCTATTCCAGCAGTTGACCAAGACTAACACACAAAAGAAAACCCCCAAAAAACCGACCTTATGCCATCGCGTGAATACTACGTGGGGTGTTCTGTTGGTAGATCTCTCTCTCTCTCTCTCTCTCTCTCTCTCTCTCTCTCTCTCTCTCTCTCTTCTCTCTCTCTCTCTCTCTCTCTCTCTCTCTCTCTCTCTTTTTTTTTTTACGGAAAAAGTGGTCGGGCGGTCGCCCTACATGCCCTACCGGGTGCTACGTCCCTGGTTTTGCTATCTTGCGTAGCTCTTGTGTTATGTCAGTTCTACTGATGCAGGTGTGGAACGCATGAGCAGTACAAAACTTGAGGATTTTGCGTCCATTTTGGGGGGTCTATGACAAAAAGCGGTTTATTTCATCAATGCCTAAATGGATTGATTCTAAACTTTCAGGAGCTCAAGTCTATGTCGAGACGTATAGCGTACCATGGGTGAAAATTTATGATCAATAAATGCGTGTACCCAGATGTTAAGTACTTTTCCAGAAAATGTTTTTGAACCATTCACAGGTTTGTGAATTTACATCCTAAAAATTCATGACTTTGCATGCATGTTACAAGAACTGCCTAAGTTTCATTTGAGTAGACGACTGGCTGACATTTGCTATCCACACACGAAAAACAAATGGAACGTTAAGGCTGTTTTCTATTGACAGCGGTTATCGCTGAATGCTTCTCAAAACATGCTGCGGTCACATATGACTGGACATGCCTGTCGCACTGCAATCCTCCAACAGTATTTAATCGTGTTTACAGGACTAGGAAACATAAACTGATGATTGTATTTATATGAAACTTTGGCAGTATGTGTAACATTTATTTGTTCGTACGCATGCAAATTCATGATTTTTTGGGATGTAAACCTTTAAACATTCTTCCTCAAATTTGTTTTACAATGTTCAATATATACATCTTGTAAATGTTGCTTCTGGTCTTATCATAATATTCATAATCAGCAAAGCAAGGCACACTTACAAGTTAGTGATTGTCACATACACTCAGAATCCCTTTCCCAAATGAAGGTTCTGCCATAGCTGACTGTCTGTGTGCGTGTCGGAACTGAAGACGGGATGGCCGTAGGGTCACCATGCAATGTGTAATTTCTGTCAGAGATAAGCTTACAGGATCTATGTGTCTGTATCGGATGTACGTTGTGAGAGCGATGACGGTTGGGTGACCAGTTACAGCTATAATCTCGGCTGGTGTGAAACTGGAATACTGCAGGACAGTGGCACAGGTTGGTAGCCCGGATAGAGTGGTTTGTGTCGACTTTGCTCAGAACGCTTGATTTGCTGAGACGCGGGAGAAACTGGGCCATTGCGTGTGTGCCAGACTCTGTAAAGTTTTCACAACATTCTTGATGGGGTCCTAATTTGGCCTATATGGTCCGCTGGACCCAAAAAGCAACAACTAACTAACTAACTCCAATCTCTGTTTACACCAATAGGTTTCTTCGATAACCAAACAGGTGAGTCAGCATAGAAAGTGTCGAGAGAATCTGTATCAGGATCTGGATACCCCATTTGGTGTAGGTCATGGGAAATACGTCTCTGGAGCCGACTTCGGCTGCTTCGTGACGGGGAAAATCCCGCAGTCGTGATTGAGATGGCTGATGTACTGTTTGAAAGACTGAACAGGACACGAATCGTTCCGAGTCGCTGGCATAAACCATGTGAAGGCTGCCATACCTTCTTGATGATTTCTGGTGAGTTCGTTCAGAGATATTGTAGCATGGTTGCGACACGATGTATGGTTCGTTAGAGTTGTTGCACACATTCTATCTGCTTGTGGTGCATCTGTCTTGATTTGAAACGTGTTTTGTCATCGTATGCATGTTTCCTGCCCCCTCTCCTCCCTTTAAAAATGAGCAGGTACATATACTTACCGTATGTCGAACTGCACCTTCTTAGCTAGGCCAGTAAGTGTCGCTGTGCTCATGTACATACGTTGTGGTACAGCTTCTATCTGTCGATTTCTGCCATCGGTTCAAAGTGGGTGACGTTCCCTATCTGAAAGTTTACCCTGTTGCTTTTTTTTTTTTTTTTTACCTCGTTTGTTCTGATTCACGATCTAGAATCTTCCTGTTCTCAACTGTTGACTTGCATCCACTCCATGGTCCCGCATAACCGTAACGGTTGAAGGGATGTTAATAACAACAAGCAACCATACTAGAAACAAACAACAGAAGTTTAAGATTTTAAGAGTGACGACAGCTTCGACATAATCTAATACTGTACAGTACTCACAAATAAAAACCGGCACGGTTGGCCTAGTGGTAAGGCGTCCGCCCCGTGATCGTGGTCGTGGGTTCGAACCCCGGCCGGGTCATACCTAAGACTTTAAAATTGGCAATCTAGTGGCTGCTCCGCCTGGCGTCTGGCATTATGGGGTTAGTGCTAGGACTGGTTGGTCCGGTGTCAGAATAATGTGACTGGGTGAGACATGAAGCCTGTGCTGCGACTTCTGTCTTGTGTGTGGCGCACGTTATATGTCAAAGCAGCACCGCCCTGATATGGCCCTTCGTGGTCGGCTGGGCGTTAAGCAAACAAACAAACAAAAATCACAAATAAAAACCGGAGTTGGCAATACGAACGCACACAAACTGGTGTAGGCATGGCTTCTTAAACCCTCATCCCCAAGCTGCGGGAGCCCAATGCATGCTTGGACCGGAGGTCTTTCTGAGCTTTTTCTCACACCCACAATGCGGCCTCTTTTTCAGGGAATATTCTGGACTTTTTGTCCCAGACCCCGTGTGCCTACAGCCTCATCGCGCCATCACCCATACCCACTGTTCAGAGTTTGAAAGGCAACCCACAGAAGAAAAAAGAGACGGCAGAAATTAATGCATAAATACGGATGCTCATACCTTCACGTTACTTTACGGTTATTCATGCTGACTAGATAATGACATAATAAAATCACAATCAGTCATTCATGCTGACTAGATAATGACATAATAAAATCACATAATTAAAACCGTTCTTGATATGTACGAAATATGACAAGTGTGGGCGTTGCCTTTTATTTATGAATTATTGTCTGAACAATTGATCGATTTGCACACACATTTCTCTCTCACAATCTTTCCTCTCTGCAAACATGGGAACCCATACGATTTCGCCGTATTTTGTACTTCTTTTAGCCTGAAATACGATCAGTACTGTGGTAGGATGCGTTATCCTTCACAACAACACCCGTCGCGTAATAACCTTGAACGGTTGAAAACGACGTTAAACACCAAATAAAGAAAGAAAGGAAGAAAGTCACAAGAACAGAATCGGTGGGAAGGGCTGGCGTCAGCGGGTTCTTCACCCACTCAAGGAAAATAGAGCCATTCACTTCAGAGTGATAGTCTCTACCATCGTTCGCTTTGGACAGAAACACCAACTCACTACCTTTCAAGAAGCCTGTCTGAGCTCTGCCACAATCAGTCAATGTAAGATAACAAAATGCTGGCCTTGGTTTACTGACAGCTTGCGTCGCTCTTCCAGGTTCGGTGCCAGCCACTGCTTGGAAAGGTATGTATGGGTGGAAAAAGATGGGTCTGCCCTTGTTTACGGACTTCTACGATTTCCAAATAAAAAGAAAACACACCAGTAACCAGGTTAGGTTCTTTTTTGTATTAATATTTCGGCAGATAAACTGCCTTCGTCAGGATGGCATGAAAGTATGGAATCAAGATGTCTTTACTTAAGTTCAGGATGATATTGTTTACACTGTGATTTAGAAAGTCACATGTGGGTAATGCAGCAGTACCTAAGCGGCATCGCATACCTTTCGAAACAACGTCCAGGTGTTCGCGTTGTTCCACTAACTCTTGATGGGACGAGTACCATGCCTGTCTTTTCCTAAGCTTTCCTAGTGTGGTTGTAATGTTGGATCCATGAGTGGATACGGAGCAGTTCAAGGAAACAATGAAATGTAAACAACACAGCAACCACAGACACAAAATACCTTCTGGGATCACAAAAACGTTGCATCTGTTATGTCAGTTGGTCAAACATTTGAATAAAAAAACAACAACACCAGTAACATGCAGGTTAGGTACTTTTTTTGTTATCAATATTTCGGCAGATAAACTGCCTTCGTCAGAATGGCATGAAAGTATGGAATCAAGATGTCTTTACTTACGTTCAGGATGATATAATCATATTGTTTACACTGTGATTTAGAAAGTCACATGTGGGTAATGCAGCAGTACCTAAGCGGCATTGCATACGGAATCATGAAATTTCTTCGATTTCTCTCAGATACTTTTTTGGGACTATGTCCGACTATGTCCGACCTACTAAGACCTGTTTTGTTTGCTTGTCAGGTTTACCGTAACGAAACCCAAGGTGGTGGTTGACTTTCCACAGAGAGTACTTAGACGTTGACACACCGACATCTTTAACATGCTGTAGAAGGTTTTTCAGAGACAAATTTGGGGTTTTGCGCATCATATCAAGGCATCAAATGAATCCTTTTTTGCGTTTAATGTGGATCTGATATGGATTACACTTCCTTACCACCAAATCAAGCCATGGAAGTTTACAAAGAGCAAGGGAACCCTGACACTGGTTGTAAAATACGTGTGTTTTCTTCAGAGACAGTTGTACTGGAGAGGAAATAACCAGTTTGCTTCCTAATGAGCAAAACGATGCCAGTGTGCACTGATAGTAGGGGTCCTGATTTGGCCTATATGGTCCGCTGGACCCAAAAAGCAACAACAATCAATCAATCAATCACTGATAGTAAAATGGGTGGCCGAGTGGTAACGCACTTGCGCTCGGAAGCGAGAGGCTGCGAGTTTGACCTTGGGTGAGGGCGTCAGCAATTTTCTCCCCCCTTTCCTAACCTAGGTGGTGGGTTCAAGTGCTAGTCTTTCGGATGAGACGAAAAACCGAGGTCCCTTCGTGTACACTACATTGGGGTGTGCACGTTAAAGATCCCACGATTGACAAAAGGGTCTTTCCTGACAAAATTGTATAGGCATAGATAAAAATGTCCACCAAAATACCCGTGTGACTTGGAATAATAGGCCGTGAAAAGTAGGATATGCGCCGAAATGGCTGCGATCTGCTGGCCGATGTGAATGCGTGATGTATTGTGTAAAAAAATTCCATCTCACACGGCATAAATAAATCCCTGCGCCTTGAATATGTGCGCGATATAAATTGCATAAAAAAAGTACAAAAAATTAAAATCCCTGCGCTTAGAACTGTACCCACAGAATACGCGCAATATAAGCCTCATATTGATTGATTGATTGAGTAAATAGTTTTAAGCATGGAAGTTATCGTGTCAATTGAAAAAGGAGACAAACTTGCATCCGTCTTGAATAGCAATAAAATGCTGAAGAGAAAATAAACAATAATAACTAACAAACACGTATTTCGTCGTCATTTTTATTTATACAGAAAGGGCATAGCCGGCTTGCCTCATGTTACATGTATAGAGTGTACCGGCACGGTTGGCCTAGTGGTAAGGCGTCCGCCCCGTGATCGGGAGGTCGTGGGTTCGAACCCCGGCCGGGTCATACCTAAGACTTTAAAATTGGCAATCTAGTGGCTGCTCCACCTGGCGTATGGCATTATGGGGTTAGTGCTCGGACTGGTTGGTCCGGTGTCAGAATAATGTGACTGGGTAAGACATGAAGCCTGTGCTGCGACTTCTGTCTTGTGTGTGGCGCACAACTTATATGTCAAAGCAGCACCGCCCTGATATGGCCCTTCGTGGTCGGCTGGGCGTTAAGCAAACAAACAAACAAACAAAAAAACTTGAAGAAGTAAGTGGGACAATGCAATTTGGTATGTGGCTAAGTGGACGCAGGAGCTGCAATTCATAACCTATTTGCAAGAGCAGCTGTGGCTCGAGAACAGTGCTTTTTCTTTTATCCGAGATGAGTTGTTGATTCTGAATTTATTGTCGTTCGATTAAGAAAAAAACTAGTATTCTGACAATAGCAGTATCACGAGCAACTGACTTAGGTGCACAGAAAATTTATGTTTTGTCATAAGCTTATAAAGTGACCCCCCCCCCCCCCCCCCCCAATTTTTTAAAATTCAAAACTGAATCAGTGAATGATGTAAGCTTATGTTCTGCCGTTTCTTGATAAATCATCGGCGTCAGTTGTGATTCTGTGCTGCTACGGTGACTGACTCGGAATGGAATTTGCAGTGACTCGTGAAGAAGGCAAAGGAAACCAAAGACAGAACTAAAAGTAAAAGAGCTCGTAGAAGATAAGCAATGATATGAATCGAAAAAAATGATAGATCTATCAAATTTATGTTCAGAGCACTACCAACCTAGCTAACAAGATTATCATAGCAGCGATGCAAACAATTAAATATCGGCACGGTTGGCCTAGTGGTAAGGCGTCCGCCCCGTGGCCGGGTCATACCTAAGACTTTAAAATTGGCAATCTAGTGGCTGCTCCGCCTGGCGTCTGGCATTATGGGGTTAGTGCTAGGACTGGTTGGTCCGGTGTCAGAATAATGTGACTGGGTGAGACATGAAGCCTGTGCTGCGACTTCTGTCTTGTGTGTGGCACACGTTAAATGACGGAAAATGTCAAAGCAGCACCGCCTTGATATGGCCCTTCGTGGTCGGCTGGGCGTTAAGCAAACAAACAAACAAACAAAAACAAAACAATTAAATCCGATCTATTTCGAGATCTACTGGTTCCTGAGCATGTGGGCTTCCTAAAAGAGTTGTTTGAATACTTCAAAAACTTATTTTCCAAAGTATTGACCCTGCATGACTGCAACTGCGGCCCTTTCCAGCAGTGCAGGTGCAGCCGGCCAACTCAACCACTCCGGTGTTGGTTGTCGCAACCCACGCAGAGTGTTTTGTTGTCAGGGTTTGGTTGGCGGTTACATCAGCTTTATATATACAAAACCCGGGTGATTTGCTGGTGTTGTGAAGCACAGCTCCAACCTTCCCTGCATGAAAAAAATTGTATGATTCCATACTTTTGTAGTTCTTCATTTCCTCTCCGTCCATGCCCTGAATGAAGACAAAGTAGTTTATAATGTCCTGGTATGCCACAGGTTCTCATGTCATCACGCCAGTCGTCGATCTCTCGTGGGTGTACCAATTGGCTCCTATCCTCACACTTAAAAAAAGTTGTGTGCTCGCTCCACCGTCTCTTCTGCGTTGAAGCCATTTTCAGATCGTGACCGTTGAAACTTCCGGAAACGAACTCGACGATAAGCTTAGAGGGTCAGGGCTGACCGCTTCGCTACTACACTGACTACGAAATATATATATTTCATAATTTTTAATAAGTCAATATAAAAAGCTTTTTTTTTGTTGATCATATAATATTATTCTACACACAATCAAACAAATGCAAACCATATTTAACACAAACAGTTCAGTTTAGTGAATGTTGTGGTCAAATGACTTGAACAGAAAAACTGTGTTCTTTATGGTTGCTCCTGCCCTTCATAGTTCATAATGATTTTTTTGTTTCAGACGTAAATATTATGTGTAAAATGTATTTAAAATAATACTTTAATTCTTAACCAGCACAGCAAATTTAACTTGAAGAAGGACCGGCACGGTTGGCCCAGTGGTAAGGCGTCCGCCCCGTGATCGGGAGGTCGTGGGTTCGAACCCCGGCCGGGTCATACCTAAGACTTTAAAATTGGCAATCTAGTGGCTGCTCCGCCTGGCGTCTGGCATTATGGGGTTAGTGCTAGGACTGGTTGGTCCGGTGTCAGAATAATGTGACTGGGTGAGACATGAAGCCTGTGCTGCGACTTCTGTCTTGTGTGTGGCGCACGTTATATGTCAAAGCAGCACCGCCCTGATATGGCCCTTCGTGGTCGGCTGGGCGTTTTAAGCAAACAAACAAACAAACAAAAAAACTTTAAGAAGTAAGTGGGACAATGCAATTTGGTATGTGGCTAAGTGGACGCAGGAGCTGCAATTCATAACATATTTGCAAGAACAGCTGTGGCTCGAGAACAGTGCTTTTTCTTTTATCCGAGATGAGTTGTTGATTCTGAATTTATTGTCAGTTCGATTAAGAAAAAAAAACTAGTATTCTGTCAATAGCAGTATCACGAGCAACTGACTTAGGTGCACAGAAAATGTATGTTTCGTCATAAGCTTATAAAGTGACCCCCCCCACCCCAATTTTTTAAAATTCAAAACTGAATCAGTGAATGATGTAAGCTTATGTTCTGCCGTTTCTTGATAAATCATCGGCGTCAGTTGTGATTCTATGCTGCTACGGTGACTGACTCGGAATGGAATTTGCAGTGACTCGTGAAGAAGGCAAAGGAAACCAAAGACAGAACTAAAAGTAAAAGAGCTCGTAGAAGATAAGCAATGATATGATTCGAAAAAAATTATAGATCTATCAAATTTATGTTCAGAGCACTACCAACCTAGCTAACAAGATTATCATAGCAGCGATGCAAACAATTAAATACCGGCACGGTTGGCCTAGTGGTACGGCGTTTGCCCGGTGATCGGGAGGTCGTGGGTTCGAACCACGGCTGGGTCATACCTAAGACTTTAAAATTGGCAATCTAGTGGCTGCTCCGCCTGGCGTCTGGCATTACGGGGTTAGTCGTCGCGATATAACCTTCGTGGTTGAAAACGACGTTAAACACCAAATAAAGAAAGAAAGATTATGGGGTTAGTGCTAGGACTGGTTGGTCCGGTGTCAGAATAATGTGACTGGGTGAGACATGAAGCCTGTGCTGCGACTTCTGTCTTGTGTGTGGCGCACGTTAAATGTCAAAGCAGCACCGCCCTGATATGGCCCTTCGTGGTCGGCTGGGGGTTAAGCAAAAAAAAAAAACCCAAAAAACCACCAATTGAATCAGATCTATTTCGAGATCTACTGGTTCCTGAGCATGTGGGCTTCCTAAAAGAGTTGTTTGTTCCCGAGCCACTCCGTTCATTATAAATAAATGTTTGCGTTATAACAAAGGAATATTCCATTAAATACTTCAAAAACTTACTTTCCAAAGTATTGACCCTGCATGACTGCAACTGCGGCCCTTTCCAGCAGTGCAGGTGCAGCCGGCCAACTCAACCACTCCGGTGTTGGTTGTCGCAACCCACGCAGAGTGTTTTGTTGTCAGGGTTTGGCTGGCGGTTACATCAGCTTTATGTATACAAAACCCGGGTGATAAGCTGGTGTTGTGAAGCACAGCTCCAACCTTCCCTGCATGAAAAAAATTGTATGATTCCATACTTTTGTAGTTCTTCATTTCCTCTCCGTCCATGCCCTGTGAGTGAAGACAAAGTAGTTTATAATGTCCTGGTATGTCACAGGTTCTCATGTCATCATGCCAGTCGTCGATCTCTCGTGGGTGTACCAATCGGCTCCTATCCTCACGCTTGAAAAAAGTTGTGTGCTTGCTCCACCGTCTCTTCTGCGTTGAAGCCATTTTCAGACCGTGACCGTTGAAACTTCCGGAAACGAACTCGACGATAAGCTTAGAGGGTCAGGGCTGACCGCTTCGCTACTACACTGACTACGAAATATAACCATTCTTTCTCATTTTCGTAAACACTGGCATAACTTATGTGTCGTTCTCCCACATTTAGTCAATGCTGGAGTGCACAGTCCCCTTCACGGTTGTCAATCCAAGCTCTCTTCTTCTTCCCACCATTTCGCGCAATTTGTTTTGCGCAATTTCATTAGTCCGGACCGGAAGTGGAGGTGCAGCCAAATTTATTATTTCTGATTGGACAATGATGCCGACGCTCACTTGACCGCCACTACAATGTCAAGGTCGGAAAGTCATGAATAGCCGACGTTCTTTTCTGAACTATAGAGACTATGTGGCATCTGTCAAATACTACATTAGTTTTGACTAGTCCATTGTCCTGAAGCCACCTGGTCATACCTTCGTTTGGAGTCTTCAAGAGTCGGTAAAAGTTGAAAGGATTTCTCCAGTCCCTTGGGCGTCATATAAGAATGGCATCTTGTTCAATGGTTTGTCTGTAGGGACCTCTCGAACCTTTCGGTCGACCGGCATTGCGATTGGCCATGTCTTCACTACGAGTGAAACTGTGAACAAGTGTTTTACCATCTTCCCTGCCTTTTCCCACCGCGTCCATCTGACTTGATCCGTCAGCTTTCCTTTTTTTTCTATCTCCTGTTTCCATCAAGCAATTGCAAACAAACACCCAAAGTTTTAACGGGTGTGGACAAGGCTCTGTTGTCACCTCTTCTTCACAACTAACGTCCACAAAGCTGTCCAATGTTACTGCTGATAGCTCCATCTGTACAAAAAAAACTTCCGTATACCGATTAATCACTAATTCAGAAAAATATTTACAAAAATTCCTAAATGGTGTGTTACACACCTCGTCTGAGTCAATCAGTAGATAGTAAAACAAATGGTTGAAGTTTGCAGGATTAAACATTCTTTTTTAACAGAAAGGCTGGTGTTTCCGAATTTCTTGGAGGAATGTATGTTTATCTTGTGTGTTTCGGCCCAAGACTCACTAATGACTGAAACTGATGCTCCAGTGTCCAGCTTGAAGATGTGGGGTTTGTTGTCCACTAGTATCTGTGCTGACCAGTAGTCTTGGTCTTCTAGATGGTATATGTGCCCGAGGAAATCATTGTCGTCGTCCGATTTTTCTTCTGACAGTTCCTGGACTGCTCCACGCCAAGCTGGAGTGCCGCTGCGACAGACTGCCTGGTAATGTCCTTTTTTGTGGCATTTAGTGCAGGTCGTGCTTCTTGCAGGGCATCTGGCCTGACTGTGTGGCTCCTTGCCACAGTATCCGCATTTGTTATTGTTGCCCATGTTGGGGTTCTTGCGTTGATGTTGTTGACTTCGTTCACCGTATGGGTGTTTCTGATGACCGTGTCGCTTAACCTTTTTGACAGCTGTAGTGTTTTCCCCCTGTCTAATCAGGGGCTGGTTCTCCTTGCGGGCCTCAGCTTGCCTGCTGAGTCGTATGGCTTCGACAAGGGTCAGTTTTGCTTGCGACTGTAGGTCGTTAGAAAGCGAGTCATCCAAAACCCCAACCACTATTCTGTCCCTGATTAACTCCTCTTTCAGTTCCGAAACTGCAGTCTTCTGCTAGTTTGTGTAGATCCTGAATGAATGCTTCAACTCCCTCCTCTGCCTTCTGCACTCTTTTGTTAAATTTTGCTCGTTCGACTATGATGTTTTTACGAGTGTCGAAGTGATTGTTGAAGGCAGTGAGTAGTGTTTCATAAGTGGTGGCATCGTCAGCTTCGTCAATGTTCATAGTCAATTATATATCGTCGGCAGTTTCGCCCATCGTGTATAAGAACACACTGACCTGTTTTGGTTTTGCTGCGAGCCCCGAACCATTTCGGTTGCGTTGAAATCGTTGTCTCCATTTTGGCCAACTTGCCGGTGTCCCGTCAAAGGGTTTCGGGGGAGGTAAACTTACTGGGCGATGTACTGTTCCCCCTGCTTCGTTTCCTGCTGATTGTGCTTCTTCCATCTCTTACTTATCAAAAACCGCTGCCACCATGTTGTGTTTGCGTGTTTATGGTGCGTGATTGAGGATAGAATAAAAGGCACATCTTGAGCGGACGGTTTGTTTATTAACTCCCGGAAGTGACGTACGTGGTTCGTCAGTTGTCATGGGAGAGTTCTTTCCCTTGTATCGTCTGGCATGCATAATGATAATACCAAACGTAGGGTCACCAATGTGTAATTTCTGTCAGAGATAAGCTTACAGGATCTATGTGTCTGCATCGGATGTACGTTGTGAGAGCGATGACGGTTCAGTGACCAGTTACAGCTATAATCTCGGCTGGTGTGAAACTGGAATACTGCAGGACAGTGGCACAGGTTGGTAGCCCAGATAGAGTGGTTTGTGTCGACTTTGCTCAGAACGCGGGATTTGCTGAGACGCGGGAGAAACTGGGCCATTGAGTGTGTGCCAGACTCTGTAAAGTTTTCACAACATTCTTGGGGTCCTGATTTGGCCTATGTGGTCCGATGGACCCAAAAAATAACAACTAACTAACTAACTAACTAACTCCAATCTCTGTGTACACCAATAAGTTTCTTAGATAACCAAACAGGTGAGTCAGCATAGAAAGTGTAGAGAGAATTTGTATCAGGATCTGGATGCCCCATTTGGTGTAGGTCGTGGGGACACCCATTGCACACTGCTACTACCGCCCTGATATGGTCCTTCGTGGTCGGCTGGGCGTTAAGCAAACAAACAAACAAACAAACAAACACTGCTACTATCGAAGTCAGCTCGTAAATATCTCCTGCTGCGCAGCAGCTTCAGTATACACACCCTACCCCCCAGGGGATACTACTGGTAACGATCGCAGCTATCGCAACGACAGCCAATCAGGTTTAGTAATCGAATGGTTCACTGTCGTAAGCCACAGATGCTCCCTATAGTTCAGCCTGTGAAAATATGTCAGGAATAAATAGATATTTCTTTTTTTAATGAGCTTTTAAGAATGCCTCAGGCACCTAAAAACCTCATGTCTTAAAATTTCAGCGAGAAGTAATATAAAAATCTAAAAAAAAGGTCAATTTTAGACTACAAACAGTGCGGCCCCATGTTTCTCAAAGAAGGAAAAGCGTGCATCTTTGAGAAGCATGGGTCCGCACGGCCCCACGATGTCTTCCGCGGACTGGCGAAGGTTGATTAAATTCCAATGCTCTGGAACAGTTTTGCAAATGTGTTTCTTTATTGTGGTTTACACACTTTTTTTCAAAGAAGAAACAAGTATTCATTGTCATGCTATTGAGTACATATAGTTGTAGAATTCTTGTAAGGCCCAGATCTGTGATGCGTTTTCCGCGTCCCCGTCCCGTAAATTCATAAACCCTCATCTCAAACGGCAGTGCCGTCAACCGTGACGCCATTTTGGTTTTCCGCTATGAAGGTACACTTTGCATATCTTTATTTATTAAAAATAATTTCATCATTCAGAATGCAATTGAATTGTCATATCAGTACCTGTTCAGGTGCATCTGATTCATTTAATAGAGTATGTCTATTTTGTTTCACATTTTATGTGACGCCGCGTATATGCATTCAGTATGTGTTGGTGTCAAACTAAAGCTAAACAAAAAATGACAAGGGCTGGTACGTGAAAAGACACCAGCTTAAGATATATTTACTATACTACAGCTCACATGCACCAATATTTTCACTTTCAATTTAATAATTATATTATATTTTCTGCTTTTTGACATCACCCGGGGCCCCCACCACTAAGACATTTTTCCATCTTGTACCGTGGAACCCCCCTTTTAGGACCTTCAAAAATCTGAGAAAATCAGGTCTTCTTAATCTTCGTTCATGGGCTTAGGCTCACACGTTCACTCATGTTTTTAGCACGAGTGGATTTTTACATGTATGACCGTTTTTACCCCGCCATTCAGGCAGCCTACGCCGATTCGGGGGAGGCATGCTGGGTATTTTCGTGTTTCTATAACCCACCGAACTCTGACATGGATTACAGGATCTTTTCCGCGCGTACTTGGTCTTGTGCTTGTGTGTACACACGAAGGGGGTTAAGTCACTAGCAGGTCTGCACATAAGTTGACCTGGGATATCGGAAAAATCTCCACTCTTAACCCACCTGGCGGCAGCGACCAGGATTCCAACTCACGACCTCCCGATTATGAGGCCGACGTCTAACCACTGCGCCCGCCAATCAGGTCTTAAAATAGAGGGGTCTTGAAAATGGGTGTAAATTTACAGAAGTTGTGAACAGAAAATCTCAGAAAACAAGGTCTTAATTAAATGGAGGAGGTCTTAAATTGGGGGGTCTTAAAAAGGGGGTTTCACTGTAAAGGTCTGTAGCGCTGTCAGCCAGACAGAACTGTCAGTATGGTGACAAAGCCGTCATAAAAATAGAGCCGACAGCAGTACATGAGCGTGAGTTTACACTGTGCGATTGGGAGTAACTCATCCTGCACGCTGATTCCCGGGTTACTATAACCTTGATCTCTATAATACTCGACAGTCTCTGTACAAACCTACACTAGTAGAACAACATTGATAAACTTGCACAGGAATTCTTAATGTCAGCAAGTAAATGTCATACAGACAGGTGTTCTTCGCAAGTCAGAACTCTGATATTAGACCTGTACCTGTAACTTTCTCTGTCTTTAATGCTGTTGTTTCCGTCAGGGAAGACATTTTTGTCACAGGTGATACACCATCATAGTTGTCAGTCTGGTCATCTGGTTCGGTCGTCGTACTTCACGCTCTCTTGCTCCGCGTGTACAATAATGTGACTGGGTGAGACATGAAGCCTGTGCTGCGACTTCTGTCTTGTGTGTGGCGCACGTTAAATGTGAAAAGCAGCACCGCCCTGATATCACCCTTCGTGGTGGACTGGGCGTTAAGCAAACAAACAAATCAAATGCCACTATTTTTTGCAAGGATCTGGTCATGCACAGGGTACTGTACCGACTAAATGCCCACCGACTACTTTCTATGTAAATTGGTGCATAATGGGGGTGGGTGCTCACAAGGTAGTTTATGGTGTATGACCAAGCAAAAGGATGGTTTTTATTCCATGTTAAAGCCTGGCCAGGTCTCAGATGGTGAGCCATATTTTTTCACAGGAAGGATTGTGTCTGTTTGATGACATTTACAGCTGTGAATTTGGCATTCACAAACAAATAGTTGTAAACATATTGGGACTTCCTGGCTCAGTTCTTTAAATATCTGCGGCTGTGCACTGTTTTATTTTTTTGAACTAGAATGCCCTTTAAAACGCACATGGTTGCTGGTTGCTGTTATTGAATGGAGTCGGCAGGTCTGAAATTTAACTCAAAGAAAGTGATGGGTACAAGCAGTATTAAAATGTCAATTGGCAGTAAAATAAGTTATCTCTGGTCATGTAAGAGCCTTTTTGCTATTTCACAGTTTGCAAGTCTCCATGCTTTCAAAACACTGCCCATGTTAAAAAGATTACTATAACTACAACAATGCCTGGAAAGTTCATTTTTGTTGGAACATGTCTGTGGGAACACTGCCTTTGCAACTCACATCATTGCTGGCGGCCTTTCTGGAATGGTTGCTGACGGCCTTTCTGGAATGGTTGGTGGCAGGCTTTCTGGAATGGTTGCTGGCAGGCTTTCTTGAATGGTTGCTGGCAGGCTTTCTTGAATGGTTGCTGGCAGGCTTTCTTGAATGGTTGCTGGCAGGCTTTCTGGAATGGTTGCTGGCAGGCTTTCTGGAATGGTTGCTGGCAGGCTTTCTGGAATGGTTGCTGGCAGACTTTCTGGAATGGGCTCGGCAGGTCTGAAATTGAACACATAGGAAATGTGATTTACACCCAGTATTATGATGTCAAACGGCTGTAAAATAGGTGATCTCAGATCATGTTTCAGCATTTCTGCTGCTTTGCAAATCTCTTGCTTCCCAACATGTGGAGTGTTGGGAAGCAATACTATAAAGCATGAAGAAAGTTTCTGTTTTTGGAGAATGTATGCAGGCATGGGAATTGTCCGCCGAACGGCGGATTTCCGCCGAATTTTTTTTTTGTTCCGCCGAAAATGCAAAAGTGTCCGCCGAAAAAATAAAGGGGGGGAGGCACACAAAAAAAGCACCGGTTACTTTGGCCTTTGCGCAAAATCCCGCGAAAACTTTCCGTACTTTGTTCACGCACTGCTACCGCCCGCCTCAGTTATTGAACTTTTATGTTTGAAAGTAAACCAGATTGCACAGATTGTGTTACAAGTTACATTTTCCTGTTTGTCTCAACAGATCAATTTTTTTACAAATTTAAACCATATAATACATGTATATAATTTTTTCTTCAAAAAAGCAAAAATTGGTACATTTTTGTACTAAAAACTCTGATTCTAAAAACAGAATTTAATGGCAAACTTGGAGCTCAGATGACACCAGATTGCACCATCTGGGTTCTTTGGAGAAAATCTTTTTCCGGGGGGGCATGCCCCCGGACCCCCCTAGTAAGGCTAAGCGCTTCGCGCCGTCGACTTGACGCTTCGCGTCTTCAGTTATAAATTTTCCGCCTTTTTTACATTATTCAATTCCCATGCCTGGTATGGTAGACATGTCAATGTCTGATCAGTTCATGGATTTTCGCCTTTTTAACTCGGTTCCTGGATGCTGTTCTTGAATGAACTCAGCATGTCTAAATTTACCACAAACGGAGAGTGTGTTGCAAGCAGTGTTAATTAACATGTTCATTTGCTGTACAATAGGTGGTCTCTAGACGTGTAAGTCAGCATTTTTGCTGCTTTGCACTATTTGTTCCTCACTCAGGACCACTTTTTGATGAAATTATTTGTTTTACTGTTATAAATAGTAGATACCAAATGTTTGCTGTCCGAAGACAACGCCATTTGCTCTTACATTTATGTAAAGCCGAGCGGTCTTAGCTTCACATTAACTCTAACTGTCTGTGTCTGTGTCTTAGATGTTATACGTGTTTGAAGGTCATTTGTCAGGATGGCAATCACACGACAGGACAAACAGACACACAGAATATAAACTCAAGAAGAGGCAGGTAAAGTTCAAAATTGTATTGAATCAAAACAAATCATAAAAACAACTCAATACAAGGCGTAGTTCTTTTCAGAAAATATATCTGTACATTGGTTCACTCTATTCCTGTAATTTTCCTACTCCTTACAAAAATATTCTAAGTCCAAAAATGGCTGAAAATTTGGGCATGACCCGTAGGTACCCTTAGCAAAATACGCTACTGAAAGCAATATCCTATGTCCTAAAATGGCTGAAAATTTGGGCAGAGGTTCGGGGCCTGAGTAAAAATAAAGTAAAAGAGTAAAGCGACGCCACTTTACTCGCCGTGTGGTAACCTGGGACTGCGGAACGTTTTTTGTTAACCCTGTCAGTTCAGTCCACAGGGCGGAGTCCGGTATACCTTTTAGACACTTAAGCCAGGTTGGTTGCCAAAACTCCGGAGGACAATTTAGAGATAACAACAAATACTTCTCAGTACTCAGGTTTGGACTCATCCACAACCATTCCCACCGAAGCAATGCTGTAACCCTAAGTGGTGGTGGGGAGTCCGGTATACCATTTAGACACTTAAGCCAGGTTGGTTGCCAAGACACCCGCCGAACCTTGAAAACTAGCAGCTTATATACCTTCCATGACTGTCCCTGACGTCAGTCCACGTGCAAAAACAAATTCGTGGCAAGTAACAGGAGCGTGACTTTGGGTTCACAACCCCGCCAGTTTAGTCGGCGCGATCGTGTCAACGTCATAGAACAAAATGGGGAGGGAGGGGGGGGGGGGGGTAGAGTCTCGAGCCTGCTGTCAGCCTCCATAGAAGCTACAGTTAAAATCCCTCAAAAATACACAAAAACTCCTGTACTAAGAAAACTACATCAAAAACGCTATAAAGAAATACATCAATAAAATGGAAATTCTTCGACGCATCATTTGATACCAAACACTCATTGGTTATCAACACTGTGAACAAAGTGCAAAACCTCTGACTATTATCTCGCAAAATAGTCATGTCACACCAAAAACGTATGCAGTTACAAGTTAACCACAATCAAACACAGTGTATATTGAACAGACTTCTCGTATGTAGATAATAAACATAAAATCTACATTCTACTAAACAAATGAATACAGAATACATGTTTATATTGAATACATGGGTAAAAGAAAGAATGATATAAAAGCTACATAAAAGACGAAAGAGAGAAAGAAAGAGAGAGAGAGAGAGGGAGAGAGATAGAGAGAGAGAGAGATAGAGAGAGAGATAGAGAGAGATAGAGATAGAGAGAGAGATAGATATATATATATATAGAGAGAGTGTATGTATGTGTGTTCGTCTGTGTGTATCAAGTATATTATTAATAGAGAAGTAAAGAATCAGGTCACCCAGGAAAGGGGGGTTTGGGGAGGAAGGAGGAGGTAGAAAAGGCAATGCCCTCGCCGACGGCCCACATGTATAAACATTCGTGACAGGAGAAACGACCTAGGGGTTAAAAAGTCAATACAGAAAGGTTACATGTTGGTGTCAACCGCGAGAGAACAATGGAAAAAGGACTGTATCATACCTATTTCCAAACATTTACTAAGGGAAAGAACAAATATGATTTTAGAGTGTGAATCTCAATTCCACACAGTTTCAATACTAACTTAAATAATATCTCCTGCTCTCTGCGCTTTCTTCTTCTTTTTCACTCTATTCTTTTAAGAAGAAAACTTGATTGCATATGGAGAAAAGACAAAAATATTACTGTAGTCGCTTTTCTCCACAATGCCCCCCTCCACAAAAACAGTTTGCCCTCAAACTGAAAATGACCGAGGGTATTGAAACTTCTCAAAGCAAAAAAGTACTCATCCTTTTACAAAAAGCAAAAAATCCTTTTTACATAAAACCAGTGAAACACCCATACCTTTTTCTTCTGACACCAAATGTAAAAAAACGAGCGGAAGAATAAGATTTGCGTTAGAAACACCATCAGTAACGCCGAACCAACAAACTATGTTCGTTCTTATTGAATTCCAGCTCAAAATAAAATGAATTTGGCCCAAACCAAATAAAAACACCTCTCTCAGCTTCTCAGTTCTATTATCATTATAAATTACAAGCAGAAAAAGAAGAAATACATTGTCAAACAAAATATGTGATTACAGAGAGATAAAATTAGTCAAGGTAAAATCAAACATGTGATTTTTGTTTATGTGCTTCTCTCGCCGAAAACGAAAAGAGAGAAGTTATGAGAAAAAAAACTTGGAATGATTTGGTTCCTTTGCGACCATCTCAGTGAAGTATATGATGTATTTTACAGTTTACTCGGACACAGATATAAATATGAAGGGTATAAAAACTTCTGCAGCTATAGTCCAACATTGTTTTTCTTTTTCAAAAAAACGTTAGACTTTCCACTCAGTCTATTGTTCCATTTAAAAAAAAAACACACACCGATTTACTTCGCCATGGTTACTCAGCATTGAAATCAAAAACATGTGTAAACGAAATTCCCAGCAACATTCAAAAGAGATAACAACCAACAAAACCAGTTTTCTCAAACGTATTCATGTTCGCCATTTCAACAAGTACGAGAAACCTTTAACAAAATAAAAAGACAAAATGTATACTCTTACCAGTCGTAAGTGTACATGAACACCGCATCTGTTGTCCGTCCCCATCGTAGTAGTCTTTGAATCGCACACACACAACGCAGTGACTTCTCTAAAGTCTGTTTTTCTCTTTCTTTTGAAAACAATCCTAATTGACTCTTAAAACCAATTAAAGCAATGTCTTTGACGCTCTAAATGATAAAACCTTCGATCGTTGACCTCATCGTTGTTGGAGTTGTGGCGACATCACGGATGCGGCGTTGACGACGATGATGTTACGTCGCTCTGACGTCATCTCGTCACAGCATCGGCGTCGACATCGGCTGGCGCGTCCTCGCGGCGCCAGACAGCTCCCTCCGTCACAGCAACGACATCAACATCGACTGGCGCGTCCTCGCGGCGCCAGGCAGCTCCCTCCGTCTCTTCTGTCACTGCCAAGGCGTCGACCTCAGTG
This sequence comes from Littorina saxatilis, assembly GCF_037325665.1. Taxonomy (NCBI): domain Eukaryota; kingdom Metazoa; phylum Mollusca; class Gastropoda; order Littorinimorpha; family Littorinidae; genus Littorina; species Littorina saxatilis. The sequence goes on from NC_090258.1 coordinate 31,544,716, forward strand.
AAACATCCGCCCCCGGACGACCCCCAGCTGGAGCACCGTTTAACGCCGAGACGCAGCTGGCATCCCAGGTCGACCGCCGTGTCTTAACCGGGACAAAGGTAGTGGTGTCGTTGACTGCCACCGTAGATTTTGAAAATGATTTTCGAAGAGATTTGAGGTTCTGTGTTCTTCTCTTGGACAACCTTCTCGGTTTCTGCAATAGGTTCATGGACTGGTGACCGATGCGTGTCTTCGGGACCCCTCGTTGTAATCTAAGTCCCCTTCCGAGAAGTCCATCTCTCAGGCTCCCTCGCTGCTGGATGCACTTAGCTCTCCAGTTGATCAGCCCACCCGACCTATGTGGCCGCATAGGTCCAGCACACGCCGCTCAAACCGCTCTTTCGGTTATGCTTGCCTTGCCTGTCCTCTGGTAGGTCTTCTGTACCATACCCGCCAGTGCCACCTAGTGTGACACCAGGTCAAGACGGTTCCCAATCCAATTCCCCGCAGGTTGTTGGACTACACCCATGGCAGAGTGTATATGACTCTTCTGTAGTAAGTTGTTGCAACAAGAAAAACAAACAAATGTTTCATCAGCTCTGGCCAGACGCTGTCTACTCCATCGTGAACCCCTCAGTCTCCTCTAATGGTCAAATCTCAGTCTATCAGGCGGACGACGAGTCCTGCTGGTTCGCCGTAGCTTCGTTGTCGCTGATGTCGCCTCGCTCCGCGGATTCCGGGAGAGTGGTACCTTGACGACATCAGGCGCGTCCTCGCGGCGCCGGACAGGAACGCAGGAACGGGTGACCTCTGTGACGACTTCTGTGGCGGTGATAGGACTCGAGACGCACCAGCTGCAGCGTCAGACAGGTTCCCCTGTCTCGTCAGACAGAGGCAGGAATCACGGCCTCGTGGCAGCGCGCCGTAAAGCTCGCTCGCCGACCGGATCCCCTGCAGCGCACTGGTCAGCTGGGTTGTCCTTGTCAGTTCGATGTACGGTGTTGTTGTTGGTATCGGCTGCGTTTCGTAATGACGTAGTTCTTCTCTGCCGTCGCTGGAATCTTGTGGGCCGAGATGTCCGACGGTGTAGTTGTTGGGACGTATACAGAATCCCTCTGTATCTTGCATGCAGTGTCCCGCACTGCACACGGAAGCAACCTTCAGCAGGTTTTGTCCCCTCCTTGTCTGTCTTCTCTTCAAAGATGCGCTGATCTTCGGAAAACCTGTTGCCTGACGAAACTCCTGACGTCAGTACAACCCCAACCACCTGTGCAGCCGTTACAGGTGTGAAAAGACCAAAACATCTCCCTCCTCGATGGCCCGTCTCCAGCTACTGTCTTCTCTTCTAGCTGCCGGATAGACGATCTGTACCAGGCGCCTGACGTCTTCCGCTAACGCAGGCAGACTTTCATCTTGCTGACGCGTTCTGTTCTGAAGGTTCGTCCGTAAAAGTTTTTTTCTCGTGCATCTGTGTGCTGAATCTCGCTTCAAGGGCCCGAACAAGCGAGCCATATTCCCGCCTGTCTTCGGGTCTCACGAGTTTCAGCGTTGTCAGTGCTGACCCTCGTAGACAAACACCAAGCTGAAAACCCATGTCTGCCTCTGTCCATCTGTTCAGCTCTGCAAACATTTCGAACTGAACTCGGAATGCCACCCAATCCGCCTTCCCGTTGAATGTTGGCGGACATCTGTTGAACTCGCTTCCGCCGGTCAGCGAAGCGCCGTTCCTTTCCTCGAGTTCCAGACAGTGTCCCTGTCTGTCCAGAACTTGACATCTATGCCAGCAGGGAAGGTTTTCCCCGCCCGGCATCTGTTGCTTTCCCAGGTTACACACGTTAGGATGACCGCGTGTCGCAGAGGTTGCAGCGTCAGAAAAGCTCGATCGTCCTTGGACCCCAGTGACAAGCTTCGTGTCACCTCTGTCGCTGTCTCCTCGCCTCTCTTGCTCTTCCTCTGCAGTTGTAGTTGTCTCGCCAGCTGGCCGCTCGTCCTCCACTGCCGTTGTTCTGTGCGCGCTGTGATCCGGGGAGACAGAGACTGACTCCAAGACCGCTGTCAGTCCCCGAATATTCTCCTTCGGCGTTGTCGCCTCGTGACGCAGAGCGCTGCATTCCCGGCGTTGGCTGCCCTGCTCTCCTGCCAGCAACACGTGAATCGTGTCGCCGACAGTTTGCAGCTCTGGCTTCCCAGTCCAGGTCTCGAGTTGGAGAGACGGACCGGAAAGCCACTCTGTACTGCTACCGTGTATAGTTGACTGAAGACGACTGCTGTGTTGTCCGGCTGGTCCCTTGCTTTTCCTCCAAGCGCCGTGTAGACCGTGTTCCTCATTGCCAAGACAACGTGCCGTGTTGTCCCTGCATGCCAGCAGCTTTCCTAGCCACTGGCTCCATGACGGTGCCGCATCGGAGTACTGCCAGCTGTGTTGACTGCACTGCATGCCCTCTGGAACACTGCCTCGTTGTCCGCTATCTTGCTTCGGTCCGCAGCCATCAGCAGGAAGGGTGATTTTCAGGGAGCAGACGAAAAAAAAAGGTTTGCCCAGCAAAAGGAAAAACCAGCCTAAAGCTTTGAACACTAACAGCCCCATCTCTTTAAAGTACACAGAGAAAAAGACCTAACTCTGATAGCAACAAAAAAAATATGCTAGTGTTTGCATTATGCTGTTTCAAGGGAGGTAGGCGACGACCCTTGTCGTCAGTACCGCCTGACGCCCGCAGGTCTTCTTGTGAACCAAGGTCTGACATCTTGCTTCGCAGCAGTCCAGAAAAATAAACAGTCACTGGCTAAGTGACTGAGAAAAATAAAATAAAAACAAAGGGATGGGAGGGTATCTTCTCTTTCTAAGTAAAAATAAATGGAAAGCTACCAAAACCTAGAATGAACCAATCTTAATCCCACTTCTGACACCATTTGTAAAGCCGAGCGGTCTTAGCTTCACATTAACTCTAACTGTCTGTGTCTGTGTCTTAGATGTTATACGTGTTTGAAGGTCATTTGTCAGGATGGCAATCACACGACAGGACAAACAGACACACAGAATATAAACTCAAGAAGAGGCAGGTAAAGTTCAAAATTGTATTGAATCAAAACAAATCATAAAAACAACTCAATACAAGGCGTAGTTCTTTTCAGAAAATATATCTGTACATTGGTTCACTCTATTCCTGTAATTTTCCTACTCCTTACAAAAATATTCTAAGTCCAAAAATGGCTGAAAATTTGGGCATGACCCGTAGGTACCCTTAGCAAAATACGCTACTGAAAGCAATATCCTATGTCCTAATATGGCCGAAAATTTGGGCAGGGGTTCGGGGCCTCAGTAAAAATAAAGTAAAAGAGTAAAGCGACGCCACTTTACTCGCCGTGTGGTAACCTGGGACTGCGGAACGTTTTTAGTTAACCCTGTCAGTTCAGTCCACAGGGCGGAGTCCGGTATACCATTTAGACACTTAAGCCAGGTTGGTTGCCAAAACTCCGGAGGACAGTTTAGAGATAACAACAAATACTTCTCAGTACTCAGGTTTGGACTCATCCACAACCATTCCCACCGAAGCAATGCTGTAACCCTAAGTGGTGGTGGGGAGTCCGGTATACCATTTAGACACTTAAGCCAGGTTGGTTGCCAAGACTCCCGCCGAACCTTGAAAACTAGCAGCTTATATACCTTCCATGACTGTCCCTGACGTCACTCCACGTGCAAAAACAAATTCGTGGCAAGTAACAGGAGCGTGACTTTGGGTTCACAACCCCGCCAGTTTAGTCGGCGCGATCGTGTCAACGTCATAGAACAAAATGGGGAGGGAGGGGGGGGGGGGGGGGGGGGGGGGTAGAGTCTCGAGGCTGCTGTCAGCCTCCATAGAAGCTACAGTTAAAATCCCTCAAAAATACACAAAAACTCCTGTACTAAGAAAACTACATCAAAAACGCTATAAAGAAATACATCAATAAAATGGAAATTCTTCGACGCATCATTTGATACCAAACACTCATTGGTTATCAACACTGTGAACAAAGTGCAAAACCTCTGACCATTACCTCACAAAATAGTCATGTCACACCAAAAATGTATGCAGTTACAAGTTAACCACAATCAAACACAGTGTATATTGAACAGGCTTCTCATATATGGATAATAAACATAAAATCTACATTCTACTAAAGAAATGAATACAGAATACATGCTTATATTGAATACATGGGTAAAAGAAAGAATGATATAAAAGCTACATAAAAGAAAAGAGAGAGAGAGAGAGAGAGAGAGAGAGAGAGAGAGAGAGAGAGAGAGAGAGAGAGATAGATATATATATAGAGAGAGAGTGTGTATGTGTATGTATGTGTGTGTATGTATGTGTGTTCGTCTGTGTGTATCAAGTATATTATTAATAGAGAAATAAAGAATCAGGTCACCCAGGAAAGGGGGGTTTGGGGAGGAAGGAGGAGGTAGAAAAGGCAATGCCCTCGCCCACGGCCCACGTGTATAAACATTCGTGACAGGAGAAACGACCTAGGGGTTAAAAAGTCAATACAGAAAGGTTACATGTTACGGCGCCATCGTGTCAACCGCGAGAGAACAATGGAAACGGGACCGTATCATACCTATTTCCAAACATTTACTAAGCAAAAGAACAAATATGATTTTAGAGTGTGAATCTTAATTCCACACAGTTTCAATACTAACTTAGATCATATATTCTGCTCTCTACGCCTTTCCTTCTTCTTCACTCTATAAACTTTAAGAAAAAAATTACATATGGAGAAAAGACAAAAATATTCCTGTAGTCGCTTTTCTCCACATTTATATCACTTGTCCTTGGAACATGATTTCAATACCGACCTGATATGGCCCTTCGTGGTCGGCTGGGCGTTAAGCAAATTACAAACAAACAAAATTATTTCAATAACATATACATTTTTCATCATTCTTGCTAATATAATGAAAATAAAAATAAAAATAATACTTTTATTCTACCCCCACAAAATCTGTGCCTTGGGGCTCTTCATGGCACAGTGAAAATTATTGGTAGGATGTAACATTATGTAAATGGAGTTATTTAGTAGGATAGCACCATCGCGATATAACCTTGAATGGTTGAAAACGACGTTAAACACCAAATAAAGAAAGAAAGTAGGATAACAGGGAAAACTGAAACAAAACTGCATGGTGTACGCATGCTAGGTCGTCGCGATATAACCTTCGTGGTTGAAAACGACGTTAAACACCAAATAAAGAAAGAAAGAACGTATGATAGGCTGCAACTTCCCTTTCACGATCCATAGCTGTTTTCAGGGACATGTGTGTTTGAGCTGCTTCACACACTAGGCTTGTCAAATTCACTCAGGCTTATGCACAGTATTGAAATGTATTTAAGTCATTGAAGATGTTACGTTTGTTTCAGACATGTTAATACACTTAATTACTTGAGAGTAATTGTTGCCTCAAGAAGACTGATTAAGTGTCTGCGGGACATGGCATTGAGCCTCTTCTTAGGGACAACTGGGGGGCCCAAGCACGTTCACCTTCCCTTCAGAGAACGCTTTGTAGGGAAACTTGTGATATCCCGATCCCGGTGTTTTTCCTAAAAGTGAAAACACAGTTAATTAGTTATGGAAATCAAATACCAAAATAGGCAAAAGGTGTACCATAGCCTGCTCATAGATATTATATTGCTGGGAAATGTTTACTCCTGTACATAAACAAACGCACACCATTGGATCCCTCTGGATCTCGCGGTCTCCTGGAGTACCTAAAACATTCAGTCATGCAAATATACCAAGTCGTCTAAGGCGAATTTACAACATTTTGACAATCTGATCAACTCACAGAATGAAACCAAACACACTGCATTTTAAAATTTTTTTTTTTACAAAGACAATACAGCTTCGTCAATCCCTGCGGCAAGGGAATCAGTTATTTTGCAAAACGAAGTGAAGTTGACAAGCCAGTATAGCAGGGTAGCATTTTACGCTAAGCAGGAAAGCAAGCTTTTCTGCATTCGTTTTAACTTTCTGAGCTTGTTTTTAAAACATATATCTAAGAAAAAGTTGGAATCAGGAAGTTATAAAGAATGATAAAATCAGTTTTGGATCGATTCCTAAAAAAAACTGGAACAAGGGACTGCAGGTGCGAGGAAATAGAACAAGATAACAATCATAATGTACTCATCAGAAAACAGCAACAAGAATACATAAACAAGTAATTGTTTATGTATTCTTGGTGCTGTTTTCATGTGAGTACATTTTTTTTATCAGGCCTGAAAGTGGCGAGTATTTTACTCGCCATGGCAATTAAGTAGAAATGTTCATCTACTTGCCAAATGCAAGTCAAGTTGCTTAAACAAATTGTTGGTTTGGCTAGTAAAGTTTGCTTTCTGGATAGTGCATTTTCAGAATCACTAGCCAAAGGCGAGTACAACATTTGTTGGACTTTCAGGGCCGAATCAAAAAACAAACAAGGTAGGTTGTTGGAACGTTTGTTATTGACAAAACAATACATTCACAAAACAATACTTTCAGGGCCGTTTATTGTTATCTCGTTCAATTTCTAAAATTCTAATCATTGTACCTAATTAACCTATTTTCGTTAATTGTGATCACATTTTTACAATATTTATGTATACATTTTTAGATTCACAAATTAACAAAGAATATGACGCAATCAATTGTAAATGTTTGAGAAAATTTGATTTTAAGGACAACTTTTAATGAGTTTTGAGCAAACTCATTATTAGTAATTAAGCTGCAATGCAATCCCATAGACTGGACTTCGTCAATTTTAATCAATTTGGTTGAAAAATGATAGCTTGACAGTGCTGCCTCAACTTTCACAAAAAGTCAGACATGACTTCATCAAAGACATTAGTAATGAAAAAAAACGTCTGGGGATATATCCCACTCAGCAAATCTCATGTAAAATTTTCATGAAGATCAGCCCAGGAGTTTCTCTGACTCGCTCTACACACACGCGCGCGCACACACACAGTGACATACACACACAGACACACACACACACACAGTGACATACACACACACACACACACACACACACACACACACCCACACACACACCACAACCCTCGTCTTGATTTCCCGTCAATGTTAACAAAATTAGTCAAAACTTGATTAAATGTAAAAATATAACTTCATGGTATTGTTGACTAAAAGTAAAAGACAGGACATATTCATTAATAGTATGCTAAACTAGTCATAAATGGATTCACTAAAAAAAAAAATAACAAGTACATCATGCAAAGGAAGTTATGTCACAAGTTTTTCCATTGTGTCAAGATTTTTTCGTTACGTGTTTGCACACTTCAAAGATCATAACAGTCTTAGTGAAAGAATATGTTCGGAAATAATTGTTGGGTTTGTTTTGGCTGTGAAAGGGTGAGTACCCTTGCGTTTTCAGGGACAAATAATTGACATGAGATATCTGTACACTTGTTTAAGACTCATCCCCTCACTAGTGACTGGCCTAAAAGGCTTAAAATATGTCACATGGGAAAATTTAACTTTCACAGGTGCCATTATAGGCCAGTCACTAGGGAGTGTGTGTGTCTTAAACGTGTGTACAGAAACCAAGGGTCAATTATTTGTTCCTGAAAAAGCAAGGGTACTAGCTCTTTCAAAACCCATGCCAACCCGGCTATTGACCATTTCGTGGTTTTGTTTTTAATCTAAACTCAGCAAAAACATTATTGTACCCATTTGCGTATCCGAAATAAAACATTCATTACTGCATCATTTGAATCAAACTTTGTATGCCATGAAAGATCCTCTTGATTGGCTAGATGGCACATTTGTTGGATCAAAGATAACATTTACATCTGTCCAGTGACTGCCGCCAAAGTAAGAGTAACCTCGACTTGAACAATTAAGAAATCAACTAGAAGTAGCAACTTAACATAGAGAATCAAGCCAAAATTAATTATCAATCCAGTTAATGGTATAGGAAGTTTGAATGGAATGACACCGGAATAAATGTACGACAATCGGTGTAATCAAAAATTTTAGTAATAAATTTTCATTTGATTAATATACTTACCCAACTCACATATAGCAATTAACCCTAGTTCAGTGCTGGTAACGCTGTACGCGTCCCCTTGGTAACAAGGAAGGCGCCTCTAAAAAAAGAGTGACATGAGACCCGTAAGGGTGTCTAAGCCAGCCCGGAAACGAGACTGCCTTCCGTATGCGCGCGCATACACCGCCATATGCAATTCATTCTAAAGCGAAGCCCAACTCACTCCTTTTTTAGACCCAAACACCCACCACAGCGGGGAGGCGGGAGGGAATAAACGATGTGAGTTGGGTAAGTATATTAATCAAATGAAAATTTATTACTAAAATTTTTGATTAAATTACATATCTTACCCAACTCACATATAGCAGATTGCTACTATAGGTGGCGGGTATATAGTGAAATCATGAAATTAGAACCTGTTCCAAGGCTACCATAACCGGTAACGCGGAACTGCCGTCCTGTCCCAAGACGTCTCTGAGGGAGAGGTTAATAAAAACCTCAGACCGCCCGTAAGCCGACTCCAGTACTTCAGCCAAACGGCCCGACCAGAGGACTGTCAAAGAGGAGGCCCAAGGCCTTGCCTCATACGGTGAGAGGCAAAACTGCCCTAACATCTCCAGACTGTGTTAATCACCAGGTAAGCACCTGTCTGATCAAAGTGGAGACTCACTTGGTTAAATAAACTTCCGCAATATCCTTACACCTTGCTGTGCTAAGTGATATCATAAAAGCTTCAGATTTTCTGACCCAATGCCGAGTCCGTGACAGGTACCTTCTGAGAGTCCTCACGGGACAAATAACCACATCAAGCTCCCCAGGAGCAAGAGTCCAGTGTAGCAGTCCATCTAGGTAAGGTTGACTTCAAAAAGTCATACCCCTACCAGAGTAGATAGACCTGTACCCACCCTAAAACAGTGTTTAACGTCATTTCCAACCGTTCAAGGTTAAATCAAGACGGAGACGAAAGATAAGGCAAATGGCCTTTAATTCAACGATCTAACAAGGTCCGTGAAAGTCAGAAAATTTTTCGAAAATCGAAATATTAAAAGAGCCAAACCTGACTCTAAAGGAGCCAAAATCTTGCTTCCTGAATTGAAAATACAATTGGAAGCTGGTTTTCCCCGTTTTCCGCATAAAAGCCTAGGTTGAATCACGATGGAGATGAAAGATAAGGCAAGTAACCTTTGATTCAATGATCTAACAAGATCCGTGCAAGTCGGAAAAAACTTCGAAACCCGAAAAGTTTTAATTGACTAAACGTGACTCTAAAGGAGCCACACCCTTGCTTCATGAATTGAAAAAGCAACTCGAAGCTTGTTTTCCATTTTTGCTTAAATGCCAGAAAATTTCGAAGCAACCCAAAAGCCATAGATCAGTCTTTCTTGAAAAAGATGTCCATATTCAAAATAGCCAGAAAGTATGCTTACTCCCACTTCTCACAGAAGCTACTAGAGTAAGCTTGGCCGTTTTCCGTGTAGATCCGCCAGGCTAGCCTTGAAACGGGTTAAAGCAACGCTGCACCAAGCCGTACCAAAGTGACAGAAATTACATAAAGTCTTAAAAATAAGACATGAAAGAAAAACGGAAACCCAGAATAGGTGGATCGCCACCTGCATTACACGTAGAGAAGAGGAGTTCATTCCGTAAGAAATAAGCGCTTCGTACCAAGCCAGTCTAAGTGACAAGCGAACAAACACGCCAAAACCCCTATAAAGACTCTGAACCAAATCCAGAGTTGAGGCGGAAGCCCCTAAGTATCCCAAGGATATCCTTACAGAAGACATCCGTGTAACTGGAATGTGAGAAAGCAAAGACGCCTTCTTGCCAGCCTTAAGAGGTCTGGAACCAAGATAGCAAAGACCCGTACTGTGCAACCAACAGGTCGCCAAAACGATCTATGAGAAAGATCCTGTGAAAGCGAGGGTATAGAGCCAAAAGCTAAAGTAGATAACAGCCAGCCTGAAGCTTTTCGTTTGGAAACAAACAACAGCCAAGGCCTGCCTTGCGCTTCCCTTTTACCGTGAGAGTCTCTTTGATAGATAAAAGCCCGCGTGCATAGAAGGGGTCTCAAAAAGAGACCTTTCAAACAAGAAAGAGATTAAAGCCTAGCCAAAAGAACAAAACTTTAAAGGCAGAGGCTTACCCTCAGGTAAAAAACCGGCAAAGTTAACTCCTTTGTATCTGCGTCCTGTCAGACCACAAAGATATCCAGTTAGAACGTAACCACCCAGGCGAGAGTAAAAGCGCGTTTTGTTCAAACGAGCCCATCATAAAAACCCGAAGCCACAAACTCCCCGAGCTAGGAGATCTTGATCTTACAGACACTTTCTCCTAGCTATCAAAATCCAGATGGATTTTAGCCAAACCCGAGGGCGGTTCCGTAGAACAAAAACAGAGAACCTAAGTTCTTAAGTTTGGAGTTAACCGAAGCCTACAGAAAGCGCTCCGCGAGTGACACGCTCTTAAGCGTAAGACACAAGCTAAAGCAACACCGCCGCAGGTATAAAGTCGAACATTGTCTACACAGGTAGTGGTGACAAAGAAGACTCGCTTGTGAAAACTCCACAAGAACAAAAAGACCCCGCCAGAGGATCTAAGAACTTAACACTCAAAGATTCTCCTCAGAAGGCTCAAATCAACTTCAAAATGCCGCGAACAGCGACACAGCTGAAGTATAAGCCTCCCCTCGTTCAAAAGCATCATAACAATCATCGAAATGATGAGAACCAGTCACCAATCCCGATAAGGCAATACTTGCCAAAAATCGGAAAAGTTTTGAAAAATTCAACACCGGAACTCCATGACCAAAACTCCATCCACCTGTCTCCTTCCAGCGGGAAAACTGGAAAAGGAAGTGGACACAGCCTGAATAACAGCAAAGGAACCGCAGCGACGGAACCGACAGCCAAAGGCTGAAAGGTGCCGACTACCAACACCCCAGTGTTAACGGTAGAAGGCTATCCCATCCTGTACCGGAAGCCACAGCCACAAAAGCGGAAGCGAAACCGGCCGTGGATTAGTAAACATCAGAACCCACAGGTAGCATAAAAACACACAGGACGATCCCGTTGTCCTCAAACCATTTCAGCTGCGAGCACCACTGCACTTGCTAACATGAAACGGAACCTAAAATCAGGGCTCTTCAGTAATGCGTAAGCACCTTCATCTGAACAGCCGTCAAGCACAACCGTGCAATCCGGAAGCTGACTCCCTGTTTGACTTAACTGTCCAACAAAGAACCAGCCCTACCGTTCGCTACCTGCCCCCCGTTCCTGTCAAAACCTAAATGCCGTTTTCCACTGACCAGGCCACTGCGCTGGACAACTTAAACGGCAAGTTAAGCTGGGTGTCATCCACCACCGTGGACACACCCTCACAATCCTCTCCTTCCTACTTGGTTACAAAGTTAGGAAGGTGACCCCCAGAGAGACTAACCTTCTTTTACAGTGATAGATTTGAATGTAAATAGTCTGAAACGTAGAACTTGCCATATGAAGGGAAAAGAAATTAACTGCATCGGTCTCGAATAGCAGCTAGCATCTGCTGAAGAGACATTAAACCCCAAAAACCAACCAACCAACCCCAGAGAGACTTGCATGGTCAATCCAAGAATCACTCAGACCAACAACCTCCTGCCCCCAGGGCGGAAGCTTACGTTGCCCAGCCACGAAAATGCGTGCCACATTCCTCCTGCGAACGTACACCACTTTCACCGGAGAACCCGGCTACACGCGGCCAATTGCCAACTCCAGGGCAATGGACAACAAATCCAGGAAGCTGAAGAGAACATCCTGTTCCTCCGAACTTCCAGAAGTCGGAACCAGATAGAGGTGGAGTAAGTTACCCCTTTGTTCTCAACCACCCCTTCCGGTCAAAACTTAAATGCCGTTTTCCGCCGCCCACGTCACTGCGCTGGACAACTTGAACGGCAAGTTAAGCTGGGTGTCGTCCATCCCCGTGGACGCACTCGTTATCCTTTCCTTCATGCTCGCAATGGCAATCAGGAAGGTGACCCCCGGAAAGACGCTCCCGGCCAAGCCGTTCGCGGTCGATCCCAGAATCACCAACTTCCACAATACCTAAATGCCGTTTTCCGCTGCCCACGTCACTGCGCTGGACAACTTGAACGGCAAGTAAGCTGGGAGTCGTCCACCACCGTGGACGCACCCTCGTTAACCTCTCCTTCATGCTCGCAATCGCAATCAGGAAGGTGACACCCAGAAAGACACTCCTGGTCGATCCAAGCACCACCTAGTTTCGCACACAGTGCCTAAATGCCGTTTTCCGCTGCCCACGTCACTGCGCTGGACAACTTGAACGGCAAGTAAGCTGGGAGTCGTCCACCACCGTGGACGCACCCTCGTTAACCTCTCCTTCATGCTCGCAATCGCAATCAGGAAGGTGACACCCAGAAAGACACTCCTGGTCGATCCAAGCACCACCTAGCTTTGCACACAGTAAACCAGTCGTCTTGCACTACCATGCAATCCGAAAGCTGACTCCCGTACTGACACCATTGTCTAGCAGAGAACCAGCTTTACTGTCTACCCCCCACCCAGAGGGCGGGGTCGAAAGCCACACACACTCGCCCCCGTCCCCAGACTGAGCAGAGTGCAGTGGAACTTCCTTACGTGTACCAGGGCTCTTACTCCCCACTGAAAGGCCGCCAAAGCGGGTTGAGTCAGCCGAGAGATAAGAACTTTCGCCCGGCCGCCATGCGCCTGAGGCTACTCGCTCCTGACCACGTGCCGAGTTTTGGCCGGAGAACCCGGTTACTAACTCAGCAGACATACCTTGTGTACGAGACGGAACGCCGGAATGCGAACCCAAAAGCGGACACGGCACAATCTCCTCATCCTGAGAGGCATGCACCTCCGCTCTCGTGACTGTAGTGGCAGGAGACGAGCGCACGCTGGCAAGCGAAGAGACGCCAGCCACACCCGAGGGAAGAGAACGAAGCTCCGCTCTCGTCGAAGTAATCTCGGCCGCTAAAGTAGACACCTGCGAACTAAGAGATAACAACAAAGCAGCAACATCAGCGGATGCCAACCTCGGCACCACAGGGGGAGAATCCCCCTTAGCAGGTTTATTCACGTGAGCGGTCTTGTCAACCGGCTTAGCCGACAAAATGGCCGCTGTCTGTCTACCGGCTTAGCGGGCAAATCAACAAACACATCAAAAGATTTTTTGCAAGAGTATCTTCACCAGAAACGGATTGTTTAGTCTTCCTAGAAGATTCTTTAGAAGAAGTGGGCGCAGCAGCTACCTTTTAGGCGTACACCTCTTCTTGGCATTGTCGGCCATGACACAACAAAGACTCACGAAAAAATTTTGAAAAAATTTTGCAAGTCCAAAAAGCGGCCAACAACGCTGCCAAAATCAAGAATAAACAAGAACGACCTCACCTCAACAGCAGTAGAGAAGTCCAGATGCAAGAAGATACCAAGAGGAACAACAAAGTCAAAAGACTAAGTCAAAACGGCTGAAACAGCCGGAGCGTACATCAAATGCGACCAGTCTCACTGGCGCTGAGCTTTGGAATGAATTGCATATGGCGGTGTATGCGCGCGCATACGGAAGGCAGTCTCGTTTCCGGGCTGGCTTAGACACCCTTACGGGTCTCATGTCACTCTTTTTTTAGAGGCGCCTTCCTGTTACCAAGGGGACGCGTACAGCGTTACCAGCACTGAACTAGGGTTAATTGCTATATGTGAGTTGGGTAAGATATGTAATTTAATAATGTTTTTGGAAGAGTTTATGTATAGTGTAGATTCCAATAAATAACCTTTGCTTGTTTTTATATACAATTATAGCATTCCATCTTCTTTCAGCAACATTGTTTAGATATATAAGATCTAAGTTTTATGCCCCCCGCGGGTAAGGGGGAGTCCCATATTAGTTGGGACAAGAAAGAATTTACCCGATGCTCCCCAGCATGTCGTAAGAGGCGACTAGCGGATTCTTGCATTCTCCCAGTAAGGTCATGTATATTGTACAACGTTGCAAGCCCCTGGAGCAATTTTTTGATTAGTGCTTTTGTGAACAAGAAACAATTGACAAGTGGCTCTATCCCATCTCCCCCCTTCCCCCGTCGCGATATAACCTTTGTGGTTGAAAACAACGTAAAACACCAAATAAAGAAAGAATATAAGTTTTAGTACTTGCTGATTGTTGAGGTGCACATGTTCTATCAAAACAGCATAGGGCATCTCTGTTTTGGAAGATTTTCGGTCTGAAAACAAAACAGTAAGCCAACATTTAACAGATTTTTGTTAACTAACATTAGCTCCAAAGAAGAATTCAAAGAAAAACAGAAGACAAATTAATGTCATAATTTGACATATAGGGTTTTGCTTTGACTTTCTTGTTGCCTTCGGATAACGTTACGGATTTTATGTATTAGAATTGTTTTTATCAAAAAATGTGTAAATTAACTTGTGGGGTCCTGATTTGGCCTGTATGGTCCCCTGGACCCGAAAAGCAACAGCTAACTAACTAACCAACGAATTAATGTCATACAAAAAAGGGTTTATTTGTATTTTATGTCATTTCCTGTTGAAGTGTTTCATTCCATTGAACGGCAAGGTGACTGTAAATCTTATCCAATCCAATCCAATCCAAGTTCTCCAACACATTAAATATTACTGGTCATCATTTCTCCATGAACATAAGTTACAAAAGCCAATGATTACGTACCGGCGTTTAGCTTGGTTAGCTTTGAGGGTCATTTTTACAAGTAAGAAACACTTGACGAGATGGTGCCCTAAAATGCTCACTTCACTTTTGTAAGGCTGAAGTAGCAGATATGACCAAATATCACATTTTAAACTCGCCAGACGAGCGAGTAACTTCAAGAAACTCGCAAATCCGCAAGAAATTTTGCTGGACCAGTACATACCACAGTTGCTGCATCTACAATGTTTGGCATACAGACGTTTCACACTTGGACGATTCGCACTTGTCACAAGGAAAAAGTTCGAATCGTCAGCATCAGGTGCGAATCGTCATAGTGATAGGTGCGAATCGTCACAAGGGAAAAGTTCGAATCGTCAGCATAATAAGGTGCGAATCGTCATAGTCATAGGTGCGAATCATCATATGTTGTGAAGTCCAGCTATAGATGTTGGTGTTGTTTTGCGCTGGTCTCTCCCTTTGAGTCCTCTATGGAAGACCTTTTCCGATCGGCATACTGACACTAGCGTGCACATGATTGTGCTTCGTCCGCCTGTCATGGGATTTGTGATTTAAGGTGTGTGTGCGCATTGCTTTGTGTGTTTGGGTGATCGTGTGTGTGTATTTGATTTCTAACTTGCTATTCGTTTCGTTTTGTAAGCATCATGTATAATGGTGTGTACTTTTTAGGTTTTTTATGTATTCTGCTTTTTTATGTATATTGTGTCTTTTGTATTAAATGGGCCGTGTGCTCTATTTAGCATAGAGAAATAGCACACACAATGTTCATTATTCAGTTATGTCGCGACACCACTCTCACATTTTTACACATATATACACAACTTCCATCCTCATACCGCACCATCTAAAACTTCACCCTGATAGTAACATTTCCAACATTTATTGAGCTGGTATATACACATGTGTATCCACACGTCCACAAACTCCCCTGACTGGGGTTCAAGATTCCACGAGCAACAAACTTGCTGCTGTACATTCCTCTTTAAGCAAAAAACCCCCCCTGACCAGGGTAAAAAGTCTATCCATGTACAATTAAACATTTAGCTGTTCTGAGTCACTATTCCTCAGCCACAATTACATAAGTTCAAAACAAACATATTGTTGTTCAATCAGGTTAATACTTTTTGGCATAATCGGGCGCAGAGTGGGGAGATAGACATAACCACAGGCAGCAATTATCCACTTTTTTAAACACAAAATTTAGAAATGCACCCCCTCCGCTTCTCTGTATCCAATTGCCCTCATCTGTACCAGCGAATCAGCAGGCCCCTGGCTGACGTCTCAGCTCTGTTTTGCCCATTACGTACTATACTTGCAGAAGTAATCTGGTGGAGTCCACCAACCAAATCACTCTGTTTAGCACGCCAACCCCTGGCTCTCACAGGGTGAGAAAGACTAGCAATGGATACAGGTCGGTAATGGTGCAGCCACAGGACCCTCCTCCACTGAACCAGGCCACAACAACATGGCCTTTTGTAAGGGCTCAATCCTGGGAGGATCCTGCAGATATCGTTAAAGTTACTGAATAGTGTGTGCTTCCAAGCAGAATTACTTTCGCCTGTGGCCATGTCTATCTTATGCCCCCACAAAGCACCGTAACACAACAGTAATGCAAAAACACAAGCTATAAAATGATTAAAAATTCACAAAAACAACAAACAAAACACGTTGTAATGAGATTCAACCCCTTTTACTTAATTGACTAAAATAAAATTAAAATTATCCTTAACTTATAGAAGGGTGGGTGGGTGGTTTTAAATTGAAACTGCTATGCTACTGTTGTAGGTCGAGCAAAACCAAGGTGACTAGTATAGCTAGACAAATTGAAGAAAACTGGAGCTAGAAATTGCGCCACAATTTCGGTGCTGGTCTAACATCCAGGGTGTTTTGTCTCCTGACCAAGCTGTTTGAGAATAACCCAAAATGCTGACACAGTAGCCTGCTGAATAGGAATAAAACCAATTCAGCATACAGGAGTACGTCGTTCGCCCGACATAACAACATTTAAGATTGAGGCTTAAATGTCTTTATGTCGCGACACCACTCTCACATTTTTACACATATACACACAACTTCCATCCTCATACCGCACCATCTAAAACTTCACCCTGATAGTAACATTTCCAACATTTATTGAGCTGGTATATACACATGTGTATCCACACGTCCACAAACTCCCCTGACTGGGGTTCAAAATTCCACGAGCAACAAACTTGCTGCTGTACATTCCTCTTTAAGCAAAAAAACCTGACCAGGGTAAAAGTCTATCCATGTACAATCAAACATTTAGCTGTTCTGAATCACTATTCCTCAGCCACAATTACATAAGTTCAAAACAAACATATTGTTGTTCAATCAGGTTAATACTTTTTTGGCATAATCGGGCGCAGAGTGGGGAGATAGACATAACCACAGGCAGCAATTATCCACTTTTTTAAACACAAAATTTAGAAATGCACCCCCTCCGCTTCTCTGTATCCAATTGCCCTCATCTGTACCAGCGAATCAGCAGGCCCCTGGCTGACGTCTCAGCTCTGTTTTGCCCATTACGTACTATACTTGCAGAAGTAATCTGGTGGAGTCCACCAACCAAATCACTCTGTTTAGCACGCCAACCCCTGGCTCTCACAGGGTGAGAAAGACTAGCAATGGATACAGGTCGGTAATGGTGCAGCCACAGGACCCTCCTCCACTGAACCAGGCCACAACAACATGGCCTTTTGTAAGGGCTCAATCCTGGGAGGATCCTGCAGATATCGTTAAAGTTACTGAATAGTGTGTGCTTCCAAGCAGAATTACTTTCGCCTGTGGCCATGTCTATCTTATGCCAACAAATTGCTAGCAATTTACCCCACATCTGCCCGCCTTAATTATACCTATGAGCTGTCTCTCTAAGTTCGCAACAAAGAGTGTGTTGCCCCACTCGCTGAGGTGTACACCATCTGCGGCGAGGCACCGGCTGTCGTTGCTTATGTTACAGCAACTGCTAGATTAACTTGAAATGAAAAGTTATTCTATTATACGCCTAACTTACCCCCTCCCCCCCCCCCCCCCCCCCTTTCAGATGAACACTTGTTATTGTTGCGAATTGATTTTAACAACTTGCCCAATTTACGAAACCTGTGAAAATCCGCCATCTTGTGTCACTGGGTTCCCTAAGTTATTCCCTTATGTATACCCGTACGGCTTGTGATTTCCACCTTCCCAATATCTTTATCTCTTCCATTGTCCTACCGCTTATGACAGCTGTAGTTGCAGCTCCAATACGGAACGAAGGAGAAGAAAATCGGTTTACCTGCCAGCCCAGGGTGGCCACACCCTTTTTCAAAACTGCCTGAAATTGGTACCTTGTTAAAGGAGCGCCACTGAAATGCTTAAACAGAAGACCTGGTCCGGCTGGTCTCGCACTTAAGTAGGCTCTCATGCACCGAACTGGGCACACCTGGCGATGACTACCTACTGTCTTCAAATGTATCACTGAACCTATCTGATGATGTGTTGGTAGCCTCCCCTTTCTTGCGACAACTGACTTCTCCATGGGAGGAGCTACCACAGCTTGAACAGGCGTGTCTGTATGAGCAGTTGTCGCGAGTGCATCCCCTTTTTCTGTTGAAATAATGGCACGCGCCCCCACCTCTTTTGGCACTGTCCCCCCCTTGGGCCGACTGAGCTGGAGGTGACCTAACAAGGGATGAGGTCACACTTGGTGGCTTACAGAACAGCTGCAACCACAGCTGGTTGTCGATGTTTCCCCACGGGCGCGTTGGGTCTGCTTCCTTTACTGTGCGGAATTGCTGGTCATAGAGCAACCAGCCATTGCCCGGGAAATCCCGGGCCGCGCCTCTGATTAATTCCGCATAAGCCAGCATGTCCTGCAAACATTCAGGGTGGACCACCAGGTATACCGACATGTAAATGTGGAACGCACTGGTCCACTGCGCCAAGGACATTTCTCCTTTTCCCCTCTTTTCTTCCTTTGGGACCAGGCGCCCCTGGTCGTCCAAGACATAGGCCACTGTCTGCCTGTCCTCTTGCCTGTCCATAAAGGATTTGGCAAGGAGAATTGCCAGGTCGATGGATTTCCCCTCCACAATCTTTCTTCTGACATCATGTGCCACTGTTATAGAGAGGTGGTCCATTCTATGACCCCTGTGTCCTCCTGCCCCTTTCTCGAAAGCGTCTTCCAAAAATCTCAGCCTCTCACGTAATTCCCGTATACTTGGATCGGTTCCGCTCGTGGGCGCTGAAGTGCGGGCATCCGACGATGTTGTCGCATCCTGTCTGGTCTCTCGCCCATCATCCCACCAGTCTCGCTGGCTCGGGCCAGGCTGCCCATGGCCACCGTCTCGCTGGCTCGGTCCCGGCTGCCCATGGTCCCCGTCTCGTTGGCTCGGTCCTGGCTGCCCATGCCCACTCGGCCCTGGTTGCTGCTGCACTGGGCTGCGTGACCTCAGTCTGGCTGGTCGCCTGCCAGCCCCCGGCGTTGAGATCGTCCTCTCCCAGACATCTGTAACACTCAGACTATAACTAGTTGAATTACCGTGTTAGAACCCAGTGTTGTTCTTCCTTCTGCCGTTTCTGTAGCGGCAAGGTACAGCCCGATGTGACCACAGCTTTAGGCCCCCCTAATTATTTAAGGTTCTTGTCCAAGGATTTTTTTTTATTTTTTTTTTAGTAAAACTTTTCCCCCCTAAATTCAACAATTAAATAAAATGTCTGAGTTTGATATTTAACTTTTCAAACTTATTGTGATTGCTTTTCCTTAATTATTTGTAATCACTGTAAAGTTCTGTCCTCGAATTCCTTAGTTCCCATTGAAATCAGTACAGCACTACATGGGATGTAACTTGTGACTCCCTATGAAGAGTACTCTGTTATCCGGTAGTTACCTCTTTTCCTTTAATTTACCCTTACATGGCAAAATGAAACCGTCATGTTTTCCAAATTGTCGTGCTGTACCAAAATTTACTGCGTTGTCCATCTCCTATCCTTGTAAACGTGACCAGGCAAATTACAACATGCCCCCGGCCTTTACTAGCACCAACTTCCCCCCTGTGCTGCGGCTATTATGTGTGGCTGCTGACTCGCTCACTTCGACAGTGTGCGGAAGACGATCAGCTCCCGGCATGTATCACCCCTTTCCAATATGCTGACCGAATTTTGCTACAAAATACACGAGCTACAAGGCGACTGCTGAGAAAGTTGTGGTATCCTAGAGATAGGATTCCCCATGAAGAAGTGTCAGTCAAAAGTATTGCCTACCGTGAACACTCACCACACCCCAGCAAAAAGTAGGTCACGGTGTCGTGGCCGCCGGTTCCGCGGTTTTCCTTTGTCTTTCCCTCGACTCCGATGTGACTCGTCAGACACTACCAAAACTTCGTTCTCCTCGTCGAATCGATGTAAAAAGTGAATTGCTTTTAAATTGAAACTGCTATGCTACTGTTGTAGGTCGAGCAAAACCAAGGTGACTAGTATAGCTAGACAAATTGAAAAAAACTGGAGCTAGAAAATTGCGCCACAATTTCGGTGCTGGTCTAACATCCAGGGTGTTTTGTCTCCTGACCAAGCTGTTTGAGAATAACCCAAAATGCTGACACAGTAGCCTGCTGAATAGGAATAAAACCAATTCAGCATACAGGAGTACGTCGTTCGCCCGACATAACAACATTTAAGATTGAGGCTTAAATGTCTTTATTTCATGTCTGGTAGCGGATGTGACGCGAGGTCTGACTGCGAAATGGAGAATATGGTTCTAATATAACTACCCCTGAAGTATTTCTGCTGGGTTTTTGTTTTTGTTTTTTTCTTTCTCCTTTAATGTTAGAACTGGACAAGGAGAAGAGAGAGAGAGAGAGAGAGAGAGAGAGAGAGAGAGAGAGAGAGAGATAACAAATAATGCTTATATATTTCAAATCCCAACATTTTCAATTTCAATCCGGTTTATTAGAACAACACACACAAATCAAACTGTTTCACTGTGTTGACTTGTTTAAAACTTATTCAACACAGTTTGGGACGGAAAGAATTGAATTAAAGTGAATTGAAAGAAAGTAAAACCAAACAGAATCAACCAATAAAGAGTTAGTTGAATAAGACCAAACCCAAACGCGTCTCAAGGTCTCTCTATCACTCTCTCTCTCTGGCAGCCAAATGGCACATGGGAGTTGGAGCACATATCGAGGCAATCCATCAAGGACATGCCCCCTTCCTCGTATGTGCACCAGATGTGAAACAACCTATCTTGGGCAGCCTGGTGTCGCTTCCTGGACGGGGCGGGGATATAGCTCAGTTGGTAGCGCGCTGGATTTGTATTCAGTTGGCCGCTGTCAGCGTGAGTTCGATCCCAGGTTCGGCGGAAATTTATTTCACAGAGTCAACTTTGTGTGCAGACTCTCTTCGGTGTCCGAACCTCCCCCCGTGTACACTACATTGGGTGTGCACGTTAAAGATCCCACGATTGACAAAAGGGTCTTTCCTGGCAAAATTGCTTGGGCACAGTTAATAATTGTCTACCTATACCCGTGTGACTTGGAATAATAGGCCGTGAAAGGTAAATATGCGCCGAAATGGCTGCAATCTACTGGCCGTATAAAATTTCATCTCACACGGCATCACTGCAGAGCGCCTAGAACTGTACCCACGGAATATGCGCGATATAAGACTCATTGATTGATTGATTGATTGAGAGAATGCCGCAGGATACCAGTTTGACGTTGACTGGAAGAAGGTCTGCTTCTTCCTTGAGGAGTTGGATCAGGATGTACATGTTTGGATTGGCTCCCACACGCTTGTTTATTCTGTTGTGCCAGCCTTCTACGTCATTGTTTGTCCTCACCACTCTTCCGTAGACACACCAGGTTTTGATGGGGAACTGAGTCGACTCCACCCTGCCCACACATAGACAAAATGGAGAATAAAAAGGAAAAAGAAAACTATTATAATTATGTGCATTTTTTATATACATTTTCTCTAATATTTACAATTATATATATATAAAAAATAAAAAATATATAAATATGAGTTGTTCTTTGCTACTGGTGACAAGTGGGGGTCAGTTCACACGGACGCATTTTTCAATACATTTTTCAATTGTCTAGGGAAGAAACTGGTCACAAAGCACCCAGTACATGCCAGAGAGATAGGAGAATCGGCACAATCAAAGAAAATACCCAAATCGATCAATAGATATGGAAATATTAAGATTGACTGTGAAAATGCTAGCAAAAATGGCGTCCAAAAACGGGAACGCACACTTGGTGGGTCTTTGAAGACTTACCTCCCGTTCTGTGTTGTTGGTAATAGTCGTGTTTGTGCTGTTTTTGTTGAAATAGTATCTAATAAAACTGATGCAGTTCTTGAAATGTTGCAAATTATTGTTGTCTTTGTGAAATGCGAGAGTGTTCTGAGGCGTAATCTGCATACGGCTGATGTCCCACATAGGGTACCCCACTTCGATCAGCGTATCACTCCAAATGAGCTTCATAGTAGAAAAGCAGATACACTACCAAAACACTGCATAACAGATCTACAAGACTGAGCCAGAATCATTGAAATTTACTTCCTGTATAAAATATTGCAATCAAATTTGCTCACGCCGTCCCACATGCAACGCAGGTTACCTTCGCCTTCGATTCAAAGTAACTCCACGCTAACTGAATTACCATCGAAACGCAGATAACGAACTGATTCGGAGATTACACGCCACACATTTATGATATTTTACACACAAATTTCAACTGTGTTGTTTCGCGATAAACAGCCATAAACAAACAAATGTGGCGCCGTCACGTCGCTTCGGAAGGAGAAACGCAGGTTACCAAGAGATTGTTTCCGATACCTGTCGGATTAAAATCATCGTTTTTCACGAATGAAGGCTCTTTGGCAGATCTGGTGAGTTGGAAACTGTCTATGAATGTTTCATTTAATGTCAAATGCGTACATTCTTGTCGATATTGTTACCTTTGGGCTCATAAATGAAGTCAATGGTCGTGTTTTCCTAAAGTGACTTTTGTCAGCATAGAACTTACTGTGCTTTGATCATTGACTGAGAAGAATCTTCCGATGACACTAGTTCATTTCACTACGCGACTGCAGATCTGCAAGGAAACTTATGGCAGGGGAAATAAGCTTAACTGAAGACGAATAAGCGGAGTAACTGTTCTTCAACGGATTGCTCTCACTGATCTAAATATTTAGATCTTGTCGTCTGCTAGTCTGCTAGTAAGTAGTCTTCGGTCGTGTGAAAGTCACATCTATTTCGACTGTGTGCATCGATCCGTGTAGTGAAATGTTGATCTTTGATGATTTGGCAACATAACTTCGCTACATGTGCTTCGAGTGTATCTCCCCGTTAACCATTTGAAAACGTCTTTTAACAAGACCATGTTTCGACAGCCCAGACGGGGAGGATCCTCGATAGCTCACAGGGTATATAATGTTTTCCGCCGTTTTTTGAAGAATCCTTTCAAATTTGCTATTCCAAAAGTACCTTATGACACGACTCGAGTGGCAAAGAACATTCTCTGCAATTCCTGTCTCAGTCCGTGCAGCCGTTTCGGGTCCTATCGTCATCATACAAACATACACACAGACACACAAGAACCAGCTTTAAAAGTTAGATTATGTAGGAACCATGTGAACCAGTGATTTTTTCTTATGTACAACAGATACTACAGTATTTCTGCTTTATGAAAAGCAATATTTCAAAAACAAAACTAGAGATTTGAATTTTGACCACTTTTCCCCCTTTCTGTCACCAGTACTGAAGAACAACTCATATATATAAAGGGACTTTGCTCTGTAAATCTCGGTCCCCCTTGAGGAGGGTCTGATGCTCCCAATAGGCTGTCTGTGAAGGGATAAAATCTCGGAAGAAAGTTTCTGCTGACTTTCAATTGTTTCTTTCACAATTTCTGATGTTTACCAGAACATATGTTTTAATACAGTTATTTGACAACACCTATTTCCAATGGTGATATAAAGTCAAAAACTGTTTTATGTTGTTCTATTGGCATCTGTAATTATAAATATGGATCGAAATAATAAAACAAAATATTTACACCTAGAGATATTGAAGAAACAAAAAGTTTGTCAAAACACCTTGTTTGTGACATATGTGTGAAAAAGCTCTTATACGACTCAATACATATACTATATATAAAAGTCAGACATGAGACCAGCAAATGTTTCAAAAGTAGGAAAGTAAGCCGGGGTCCAGGGGCCACATAGGCCCCTGGTGGGGTCCAGGGGCAACACCCCGGTAGGGGGTACAGGGGGGCAAAGCCCCCCTGATGGAAAATAAATGTTAGAATTATAAAGGCCATTTTGGGGCCTCTCCTGATAGCAAAAAATAGATCATGCCTTTTTAAAAAGCTATAAAAACCACAAGAATAATATGTTTTAACTTTTTGAACAAAAGTGTAATTTATAACAATCACACACACACAAAACTTACTTGAAAACTTTCAGAACTAACACATTTTTTCCACCAAGTCCGTATTTCACCACGCAGTGGCCGTTGTCGCACCACGTGCACACGACCTGATAGGGAATGGATATCTTGGCGATACTGTCGCCAATGAGCTGGTGCCTTTCTTTCTTGTTGATAATGACAGTCACTTCTTCTGACAGCCAGTTGGCTTTCCACTTGTTTTTCACACTTTGGTCGTCGATCGTAAGAGGCTTCCACAGCCGACAAAACAACACGGAATCCAGACGCCATGATGCTACCTTTTTCACCTTCGGCGTTTGGAGATCGGCATCCAATCAAAACAACCCGCAAACCTCCATCGGTGAATAATTAGGCCTAGACGATAATCGTCGGAGATCGACAGCCAATCAAACGCGACCCATGATACTGATATGGGTTCACGCGAGTGCTGGGGTGCGAATGCACTGACTTCAGACGCAGACAGCTTCAGCTGAACGGTTCATACCACCCCCTCCCCCCACACACACACACACCTTTTTCTCTCAACGAATTTGCATCGATCTCAAGAATGGTCTGTGAGCTAAGGAAAATATCAGAATTCCGATAAAATTCTGACCAGTCCCATGTCTGAAAAGTTGTCAAAAGACTTGTCTGTGACATATGTGTGAAAAACCTGTTATGCGACTCAAGTATATACTATATAATCATCAATTATCCCCCCCTCTGCTTCTTTCTCTCTGTAAACTTGTAGGGCTAGTTATTTTTCGGTAACTTACCCAACAACCAAAATCACTTACCCAACAACGGGCCTGAATCCTCGATAGCTCATGGGTAGAGACTGTACACATTGTGGATCTACTTTTTGCGACTCAAAAGTTCAGAACACTCTAATGTACAAAATATACATTTCTGGAGCAAACAATACAACCATACCGTATTTAAACCAGCAACTACAGACTTGAACACATGAATCTCCATATAAAATCCATGAGTTTGGTTGTTTTCTGAATTCAGATCTGCCGTGCACAATCGTTTATCGCTAGCAAGATTCGAAGGAAAAGTAACTCTCATACTTTGTCTAGCGACACGAGTAGTTCCCCTTCCAGATTTCGGCTGCACCGACAAGACTGCAATCCGACGGTCAGTTTTCAACAATATTTCATTTTATAAACAGATCACACGCAATCAATTGCAAACATTTAATCAACGTAAAGAACATGCAGCGGTTTCATACACTATTTTGCCCCAGAAAACTAAACTTCACACAGTTTTTAACGTTGGAACACGGGTGTAAAACTTCGTCTGCTAGTCACATTCGAAGAAAGAACATTTCCTGAGCGATACCAAAACATGAACAGAATACACACTATCTGCCTTTACCGCCACAGCAGAATGACAACATAACTGTGTACTTGATTTTAGTTCAAAACATGGAAACTGACAAGAAGTGTTAACAAAATTGAATGATTTGCACGGAACTATACAACCGCGCATTAATCGATCGCCTGCGCAGTTAGACTGGTTGGGTGAATATTATTCGATCAAACTTTCGCACAAAAACTCCTCTTTTCTTTGAATAACTGAAGAAAGGAGGGATAAAGAGGTTACATACCTCGTCTCAGTGATTATCAAAAATAATGGTCTCAGTTCGCGGTCATGAAAAAGCTCGCTGAAGCTCGCATTTTTCATGATCCGCTAACTTCGACCATTATTTTTGATAATCACTGAGACTCGGCATGTAACCTCTACTTATCTTGGTGATTTAAAAATAAGTTTGGACAAAAAATACACATGAATCAGTGATGAAAATCCGTGAAGTCTTTTAAATCCGTGAAGCCTCTGTATGTTTTCTTGTTTGTTGTTTGTTCATTGCTCTTTTATTTCTTTGCTTTTTTCATTCTTTTTCCTTTTTTTTTTTTTTCATCTGCCAGAGGAACCCTGGGGGTCGTATGTTTTTGTTCCGGTCTGTCTGTGTGTCTGTCTGTCCGGTGCACTTTGGAAAGTTTGATCAATCCTGAACCGCTCGACATTTTTCAACGAAACTTTGTATGTAAGTTTAGGTATGTGTCAGCCTAGAGTGTGCAACATTTAAATTTGAAAGGTCAAAGGTCAAGGTCACAGATATGTATAACCCCCCCCCCAAAAAAAACCAATATCTCCGAAACGTTTGGGAATATTTTAGTGAAATCTTTTTTAGTACATGCTCCGAAGACGGGTCAATGACTCTGAGAAAAGATGTTTTTTTTCTTCGTTTTCCTTCGTAGCTGCTTGCGATTAATATTGCCAGAATTAATCTACAACTTGATAAAGGTGGACAGTTACGAACGAAAAGAAGAAAGAAAGCGATATGAAGGGCTGAACAGGCCAAAACAAAATGATGGCTACATTGACGGAAATCTCAGAAAACGCAACATTTGTGTCCTAGCAGGACTCTTTCCGATCTAATGCTACACTGGACCATCAAAGTATGTTTGAATGTACACCTTGTTAAAGAAAACAATCCACTGTGCACAGTGTTGAACAAAACAATCCACTGTACACGTTGAACAAGATCCATCAACTTTATTTCACTTACCAAAAGTCTTCTTTTCCACATCCTTACTTCTCTGTGGTCTCCTTAAGACCCAGCGTGTTTGCCGTGCGCTGCGACCTGTACAGGTTTGGGCTGGTGACCTGATGATTGAGGGGTTTACTTAGTTGCGACTTTGTAGCGCCAACACATCTTTTTGGCCCAGTCTTTATCTAAGACAGGAGGTTGAAGAAGGCTTACCCGTTTCAATCAATCGGCTGGTCAAGTCTGGGTATATGTCTTGAGCATATTGCATCGGACCTCTGGCTAAAGGAGCAAGCGGCGGTAGGAGGGGGCGGCGGTAGTCAGGACAAACACTTTGCCAAGTTGTTACCTAATCCGTTTCCGCTTGGAAAGAGTTGACGAACATTATGCCAAGTTGTTACCTAACCCGTTTCCGCTTGGAAAGAGTTAAATCTCCTATTACAGATTGATACCATATGTTTCCTCTTATCGTTGCGTATATCCATCTGTATCCTTGGCGCTTTGGAGTTGGATAACCGCTTCACCTAAGCGTCCCCTTGTTGGGCTCCGTGGTGGGTGGGGATCAGATGCGATGAAGATAAAGGCCTCAAACATGACCTCCTCTTCTTTTTCTTCTTTTTTTTCAAACACTCAAAACAGAAACAAACGAAGATACTGCGTTGACTCTGACTCTGACGATGAAGTCCGAGTCAGAGCAACAAAGAACAACATCAGCGAGGCCTGGCCCCGTTTCATTGTTGTTGAGACAGCAGATGAGGCACAGCCCATCTCCAAACTTTCGCCTTTTGCGATACAGAAGGTTATTGCAGGAGTATCATCAACGATAGAGAACATTAAGAGGCTTCGAAATGGTTCTCTACTGATTGAATGTCCTTCAAAAAAGGCATCAGATGGTCTTCTCCGTCTGAATGGTCAGAAATTTGTTGATAGACCGGTCAAGGTCAGTCCTCACAGAGGCCTGAACACAAGCAAAGGAGTCATCCGATGCCGAGAGCTGGAGGGCCTCAGTGAGGCTGAAATAAAAGAAGGTCTAAAGGATCAAGGTGTCATTGATGTGTACCGGGTGTTGATCAGAAAGGGCGATATCAGAGTACCCACCAACACCCTTTTCGTCACTTTTTGTACACCAAATATCCCTGAGAAAATAAAAGTGGGATTTGTTCAAATAAGAGTGACTTTGTATATTCCATCACCAATGAGATGTTTCCAATGCCAAAGATTTGGACATTCAAAGGCTGGATGTAAACAGAAGGCAGTGTGCGAGAGGTGTGGCGGAGATCCTCACGAAGGTCCCTGCACATCACCACCCACCTGCACAAACTGTAAGGGAAACCATTCCCCGTCCTCCAGAGAATGTCCAAAATACAAGTTTGAACAGGCCATTCAAAAAACAAAAACGGAGAAAAAGATGTCTTTCTCAGACGCCAGGAAGGAGGTTGAAAAAACTAATGTTTTTTCCTTCCAGAAAAGTTTTGCGGCAGCAGTCAGTCAAAGACCTGCAACAAAGTCAACACCCACCCAGACCAGTATTTCATATAGGTCTGTGGGTGTCCAGGCAGGCCCGTCCATGTTGAAAAGGACAGAGCCCACAAGAAACAAAAGTATTTGTACACAGACAGATGAAAGCACAGGTGGGGCTATCCCCACTGGAGACTCTATGGGGTCTCCTGGTGAGGTTTGCTTCACCGCCCCAACTGGAGACCCTGTGGGGGCTCCTGGTGAGGTTCGCTTCACCACCCCAATTGAGGACCCTATGGGGTCTCCTGGTGAGGTTCGCTTCACCACCCCAACCCAGAAGCCCGTTCACAGGGCAACTCACACCAAGGGGGCCGTCGAGGTAGTGGACCTTACTCAATCCACACCACGAACACCTCCGGACAAGGAAAAAGTTACTCTGCCCCAAAGATCGCCTCGCACCCCAAAAATGGAGAAAAATCCCATCACACTATACAATCATTTTGGGAGTTTATCCGACGAAGAGCGTATGGAGGCAGAAACTTCTTAAAACTAAACAAACATAGCCAATTTTATTCAATGGAATTGTAGAGGGGTCCAAGCTAACTATGCAGAATTATGTCTACTTTTACACAAATTTCATCCTGTTGCTACAGCATTACAGGAAACAATGCTGAAACCAAACAAAGATTTTAATGTATCTGGATACAATGTTTTTAGAAACCATTCAGACAATAACACGTCTGAGGGAGTTGCTCTTTTGATTAAGAAAAATGTACTTTGTAGTGAGATCAACCTATGTACAAACATTCAAGCCGTCGCAGCACGAGTGACATTAGATAAAACCATCACTCTCTGCAGTGTATATCTGTCACCATCAAAATGTTACACGAAGCACGATCTTGAAAATCTTATTGATCAGCTTCCAGCTCCCTTTGTTTTAATGGGAGATTTTAACGCTCATTCCCCTCTATGGGGCAGCAACTCTCTAAGTACGAGAGGACGAATCCTAGAAGATTTTTTAGACAATCGTAATCTATGCGTTTTAAACGATGGAGTACCAACATATCTCCATCCAGCAACAGGATGCAAGTCCATACTAGATCTAGTTATTTGCGACACCTCTCTTATTCTAGACTTTGAATTTAAAGTCTATGATGACACATGTGGTAGCGATCATTTCCCTATCTTGATGTCTCAAATAGATGGATTGGAAGAAGCTTCCCCCCAGAGATGGAACCTGAACAAGGCAAACTGGCTGTCTTTTACTGCCGAATGTTCTGTCCAACTCACAGAAGACACTGTCTTTGATGGAAGTGACGACCCATCATCTATTTTTACAAACACTCTACAAGACATTGCCACTGAGTACATCCCAAAAACATCTTCAAACAACCGCATTAAAGTGCCATGGTTTAATAAAGAATGCCAAGAAGCCCGATCTGAGCGAAAGAGAAGTCTACACAGGTTCTACAGATGCCCGACCCTTAGCAAGAAGTTGACTTTCTTCCGATTTCGCGCTAAGAGTCGCACTGTCATAAAACATTCTAAAAGAACATCCTGGAGGTCTTTTTGCTCTAACTTAAACTCTAAGGTAGCATCAAGTAAAGTTTGGAATGCTATTCGTAAAATCAAAGGGAAAAAAGGATCTGCATCAATTAACCACCTTGTGGTAAATGGATCCCTTATAACCCAAAAGAATGAAGTAGCAAACGTTCTGGCTTCAACAATGGAAAAAAACTCAACAGAAAATTACTGCACAGATTTTCAAAAAATCAAAGCCACCCAAGAACGTAAACCCATAAACTTCTCATCTCAGAATGAGGAGAACTACAACAAGTTGTTCAGTATAACTGAACTCAAACAAGCCTTACAAAAATGCAACAACTCAGCAACGGGGCTGGACGGAATACATTATCAGTTCCTCACACACCTACCAGAAAGTTGTCTTCTGGTCTTGCTGAAGGTTTTTAACCACATATGGGAGAGTGGATCCTTTCCACCTTCATGGCAAGAAGCGATGATTGTCCCCATTCCAAAACCAGGTAAAGATCATACAAACCCCAGCAACTACCGTCCGATAGCCTTGACCAGCTGTCTGTGTAAAACCATGGAGAGATTGGTCAACGCTAGGATGGTGTGGTACCTAGAAAAACAAAACCTCTTAAGTGATGTGCAATGTGGCTTCCGAAAGGGACGCAGCACCACTGATCATTTGGTACGTTTTGAGACCTTCGTTCGAGAGGCCTTTGCGAGATCTGAACATGTACTAGCTATATTTTTCGACCTCGAAAAGGCTTACGACACGACCTGGAAACACGGTATTTTAGCTGATTTGCATGAAATGGGTTTTCGTGGACGTCTCCCTGTTTTTGTGGAAGGATTTCTAAGTAATCGATTTTTTACAGTACGGGTCGGTCCCAACCTATCAGAGTTCTGTCAACAAGAGATGGGTGTTCCTCAAGGAAGCATTCTATCACCCATGTTGTTCAACATCAAAATCAATAACATAGTAAAGGCAGTACTGAAAGGATCCGAGTCATCCTTGTTTGTTGATGACTTTGCACTTTGTGTGCGTGGCAAATCCCTACATAGAGTGGAAAGGCAGCTTCAATTATGTATAGACAAGGTGCAAAAATGGGTAACAGAGAACGGTTTCAAATTTTCCACCAGCAAAACTGTCTGTATGCATCTTTGCAAACAAAGGGGAGTCATGCCAGAACCCTCTCTGGTCCTGAATGGTAATCCTGTCAAGGTTGTTGAAGAATTTAAATTCCTAGGACTGATCTTTGACCGTCGACTAACATTCCTTAAACATATCCAGTATCTGAGGACATCATGTCTGAAAGCTCTGGATGTATTGAAAGTGGTCACTCATACGGACTGGGGTGCTGACCGCACAGTCCTACTCAGACTTTACCGTGCTTTAATCCGATCCAAGTTGGACTATGGTTGTGTCGTCTATGGTGGAGCCGCAAAATCCAACCTAAGGCTATTAGACACAATACACCACCAGGGTATACGTCTTTGTCTGGGAGCTTTCAGGACGTCTCCAGTACAGTCCTTATATTTTGAGGCCAAAGAACCCTCTCTGAGGCTGCGACGCCTGAAACTCACCCTAAATTATGTGTTGAAACTGAAAGCTATGCCTACAAATCCAGCCTACCAATGCGTATTTCAACCACAATGCTCTGAATTTTTTGAAAGTCACCCAAATGATCGAGCACCTCTGTCTTCTCGGATTCAGTCACATCTGGCCGAATCAAAGATAAAACTCGATCATGTCAGTGAAAATCGATGGACAGAAACTCCACCATGGACATTGCCAGATCCAGTTGTTCGACTCGATCTGACAAGGTTAAAGAAGTCAGAGACAAATGATTTGATTTTTAAACAGTGTTTTAGCCAGTTCTGTACCGAGTTTCCTTCCCATCAACGAATATTCACTGATGGGTCCAAAGCTGAAAGTAAAGTGGCATCAGCTTCTGTCACAGGTCCTAAACTCGATAGGGCCTTTTCGGCCCGTCTTCCGGATGACAGTTCTGTATTTTCTGCAGAGTTGAAAGCTTTACAGCTAGCTCTGAAACAGGTATATCAGTCAAAAAAGAAAGACTTCCTGATTCTGTCGGATTCCCTATCGGCTCTTACCGCCGTGAAGAGAACTCAGCTAGATCACCCACTGTTGGTCGAAATCCAAGAGCTACATGCATCTCTGATTGAAGAAGGCAAAAGGATTGTGTTTGCATGGGTGCCATCCCATGTTGGAATTAGAGGCAACTCTGCAGCTGATCAAGCTGCTAAAGAAGCCAGAGAAAGACTCATCACTGACAAACACACAAAGCATTCAGATTTCAGAACTCGCACCAACATGTACATAAAGTACCTATGGCAGAGTGAATGGGACGAATGTGAAGAAAATAAACTTCATAAGATCGTCCCCCAGCTGTCGGACAGCCTACCCCAATGTCGCCTCAACAGGAAAGAAGAGACAGTTCTCTGTCGCTTACACATTGGGCACAGTCACATTACACATTCGTATCTGCTGAAAGGTGAAGATCCACCATACTGTTTTGGATGTGACGAACCATGGACATTTGAACATGTTCTCACAAAATGTGTAGACGTTCAAGAATTTCGAGACAAACACTACAATGCGGAAACACTGAAGGTTTTATTCCGGGATGTTCCCCCGGACAAGATTTTTAACTTTTTAAAAGAGATCAAGATTTTTTACAAGATTTAAAGTACCAGAAGTGAAAATGATTAATTTTTAGAACCTTCTTTTACAGTGATAGATTTGAATGTAAATAGTCTGAAACGTAGAACTTGCCACATGAAGGGAAAAGAAAATAACTGCATCGGTCTCGAATAGCAGCTAGCATCTGCTGAAGAGACATTAAACCCCAAAAACCAACCAACCAACCAACACGTTGAACAAAACAATACACTGTACACATTGTTAAAGCAAGCAATCTACTGTACGCTGACATTGTTAAAGCAATCAATCCACTGTACACGTTATTAAAGATAGCAATCCACTGTACATCTTGCTAAATTCGCCAGTCAGCAGCGGTGGTACCGGGGTGTTCATTCCGCAGCTTATTATTCTTGTGAACTGCCTATTGTAACAAATAGAAGTTTCACTCAAGTGTGCAAGTAGTCAGCCAAACAGTACATTCTTAAATGTATCTTTTCCTCAACTACATGCTTGGTCACCCCTACTTTCTTTAAAAGATGACCGAGTTGTAGTGCTAGAGAAGGTAAGAAGAAACCCGATCAATCCTAAGATTCTAAGTCACTAGTATCAAACTTGGTTTTTCAGGATTTCTTACTTGCAAGTTTCTTCATCAAATACTGCAATTTTGATTTAATCTGAGCAGGTGTTCTCCATTGCATTGACTCATGCTTACTCTGTAATGTGCGTATTTGTGATGCACACGGGTATATCTTTTCTTTCAACCTGTCTTTGAAAGCAGTATGGAGAACCATCTCTTCTGTCGACGTCCATTGGGTACGCACTTGTGCCTTCCTTTTTTGCGGAATCACACAAACATCACTTGCATCGCTGTCAGAAGCAATGCACCTTTTTTTTCTTTTTCTGCCCCATTTCTGCTCATTGTAGATGATGCTTTCTTCGTCAGAAGGTTCATGTATTTGCTCATCCTATTGTGTGTGGACGGTTGAATTTTGCGCAGGGACTTCTTTAACATTGTCATTTGGTTGCATTTCGCCTTCAGACTCTCCTGCCTCAACATGGTCTCCTTTGTTCATTTCGCCTTCAGACTCTCCTGCCTCAACATGGTCTCCTTTGTTCATTTCGCCTTCAGACTCTCCTGCCTCAACATGGTCTCTTTTGTTCATTTCGCCTTCAGACTCTCCTGCCTCAACATGGTCTCCTTTGTTCATTTCGCCTTCAGACTCTCCTGCCTCAACATGCCCGTACGAAATGAACTTATAAGAAAACTTATAGGGACTTATAAGGCAAATCCTTATAGAAACTTATAGCCATAAAAGGGTATAAGAGTTGTCAGGATTTTAAATGCAAATGAGGTAAAACTTATAAGGAAAATATAGGGATGGGCAAAAACAAACTTATATGTTTTCCATTAGCTGCTATAAGTTTTGATTGGAATCCTTATAAGTTCATATAAGAACGGAGCAGACATTCCTTATAAGTTTTGCCTCATTTGCATTTAAAATCCTGACATTTATAGGGATTTGGTATAAGTTCCTATAATGGAATCCTTATAAGTTCTTATAAGAACTGAGCAGACATTCCTTATAAGTTTTGCCTCATTTGCATTTTAAATCCTGACATTTATAGGGAATTGTATAATCATAGGAACCGATATTAAATCCCTATAAATTTCAGTATTTTACATGCAAATGAGATAAAACTTATAAGGAATGCCTGTTTAGTTCTTATAAGAACTTATAAGGATTCAAATCAAAACTTATAATGGGGAAATAAAGAAAACCTATAATTATAAGTACTTTCCCTATAATTGCATATGCATAGAAAACTCAGAAATCTGGACATGCACATATCAAACTCAGTCAAAGGCATAATGTTAAAGTCAATATTTTATTCTCTTTATAGCTTATGAAATAAAAAAAAACTTAAAAAAAAATCTAACCTCATTAGTCATCTGTAATATAAATGCAGTCAGGCACACACACTCTGTTTCTATTTTTTCTCTCTTCACCCCTGTTTAACTAATAAGAGTTTATGAGAAATATGCACCTGTCCTTCTGCACACCACATTGCATTAAAGCACTTTTTGTTGCATTAAATTACATTTTCCCAAAATCACATGAAGTTTTCAAACACTGGCACCGAGTCGGGTAACGCCTTGTAAAGAAAGAAGCTTTTGGTCACAGTCAGGTCACAGTTTGTAGAGAAAGATTTGAACTTTTATCCCGTGGAAAGGGGTGGATCTCTCAATTTCATGTCCTTGGCACAGAATTAGGTAGGACTAGGAAATACAGCTGCACAAGCTTGACTGCACATTTGAAGGGGTGGATCTGGCATTTCCTTGGCACAGAATAAGCCAGGAAATCAGCTGCACAAACTTGTGTACGTTGAAATGGGTGGGTCTCCATTGTCCTTGGCACTGAATAACTCAAGAAGGCAGGAAATCAGCTTCTTCTTCTTTCTTGATGTGGACTGGGTTCATCCGAACGTCTGTAGTCCAGCGGCGGAGTACTGAGTAATTGGTTACTGGTGGTGGGTGACCCAATAACTCCGAGAAGATGGTTAAAAGTATAAAACTATTTACACGAAGAGCTGCAGGGTTACTGTGTCAGCAAGGCAAGTCCGTGGGTACGACCCAGACCAGCTTGGAAGAACTCCAGTGAAGGAGCAACTGTGGTCTTAGGGTCGAGCTTGTTCCACTGACGCAGTGTTCGGGGGAAAAAGGAGTTGAAGAGAACAGGATGGGATGCCCTCTCCTGGAACAGTCTCTGGGCTCCTCTGGTGCGGCTGTCGCCAGAGGTGTAGAACTCGGCCTTGTTGATGTCGACTATGCCGTTGTTGATCTTGTAGAGCATAGTGAGGCGGTTGGCGAGTCTTCTGTCGGCGAGTGGTTCCCATTGGAGGATCTTCAGCATGCTGGTCACACAGCCTGGGGTCCGATCGCTGTAGTTGTTGTGGACGTAACGGGCTGCTCTGCGTTGGACTTTTTCAAGCTCCGTGACGTCTTTCTGAGAGATCGGGTCCCAGACTGGCGAGGCGTAGTCAAGGACCGGTCTGACCATGGCCTTGTACGTAGCAGCTCTGACGGTGGTGGTGCACTCCCGGAAGCTGCACAAACTTCTGCATGTTGAAAGAGGCGGGTCCATATCCTTGACACAGAATAAGGCAGCAAGCTCCTGGTAGTGAGTGGCACTGGTCATCACCTGCACACACAAATTATAATACACTTAATTACAAAATTACAATGAAAATTGGACATTATTTAATTTAAGAGATTTGAGTAGTTTAACAAATAGGTGCTAGCGGTATTAATATTGAGTATTACTATTAAGTTATTAACACTAACAGTAACAGTGACATGCAAAAAAACTCATGTTACTTTACTAAATTCCTTGTAAATTTGTTTTGCTATTTGTCATTTTTGTGCATTAAATTTAAAATGTCAAACTGCTCTCAAAATGTAATGTTTTCCTGATCAACAACTATGAAGTTTAGAAATAGTTCATAAATAAATAGTTCTCCAGAAGAATAGTTCTGAATCACTGTATTGCAGCTTAGGCCTATTAGTTAAAATACAAGCTACAACTTACATTCCTTTTTTTGTGTGGTCCAGGCCCTAAATTAAAGTTAAAAAGACTAGTAACTGAAAGTTGCAGAAAAAAATGCTGTTCAAACATTTCTCTAAAAACACATTTGCAGCCTACTGTGGAACGAAACAGCTAATGCTTCATAATCATAGTAATCACAATATTACTGACGATAAAAAGTTTACCGCCTCTGTACAATGAGTGTACTACACGGATGGATTAAAAACCTTTCTCTTTCTTTTGATTAGAGTCTGAACATATCCAATCCTTGCAGTAAATTGGAATCTGACTATCTACTCTACTT
The DNA here is from genome assembly GCF_037325665.1 of Littorina saxatilis. NCBI lineage: Eukaryota > Metazoa > Mollusca > Gastropoda > Littorinimorpha > Littorinidae > Littorina > Littorina saxatilis. Next base: position 31,580,936 of record NC_090258.1, read on the forward strand.
CACACAAAAGCTCTGCAAAACCCTTCAAGCCAACTTGAAGTAAAACTATTTTAAAGACAGTATTCTGTGTACAACCATTCGAAAATACTGGCCAAGTCAAAGTGCAAATTCTAAATCTAACTGTTACAGTTGACAAAAAGTGACAATCACAATGCATTGGACAAGGAATAATTCCCGAATTCTTCCATCTTTACAAAAAAAACATGACTCTAAGCAAATAAGTTTACCTTCATTCCTCATTAACTTTAAAGAAAACGATGGAACTCACCAATGTTTGACTGAATCCAGTCAGCAAATCATCTCAACCGCCGGCCGATAGTCCAATATGGCGGCAAACGGCAAACACACTGTCAGAGGTTTCAGGGTTGACAGCTGAAGTAACTCCTGACACACATAATGCTGTAATTTCTTCTCAGTGCTGGTATCCAAATGCATCTTCTACTTCTTGAACCTTCTATCTTTTCAAAAAGATAATTTGACTGAAAATAAGTGTGGTATTTCTGCAGATAATGTGTCATTAAAGCTGCTGCTGGTCCTCCAATCTTGCACTGATTCAAACAGGAAGTGCCCGTATGTACACAAATCAAGGGAAATAACTGCAATATTGCTCTTTTAATTGCATACATGATTGCCTCCCCTGAAGTCTCAGAGGAAACGAACTACTGTTCTTTTTTTTCCCATCTAAAAGGATATGTACATTCAGAAAAAAAATGAAGACAAAATGCTGAAAAAATATATATAACTGTATACAACATTTACAATTTTATCTTTTTACCTTGAGTAGTTAATTTGAATTTTTATGTTATGGATGTTCAAATAAGGATTAGGGTTATTCATTCTGTTCATACTATATTGTTTTCCATGTTGCATTGATTTATTTGAGAAAATGTTCTGATAGATTGTAAAAATGAATGTTTAAAAAAAAATTATATCTGATTTTATTAATTTATTTCCTAATATTTTGTTTAAAGAAAGCATTCATAAGATTAATTAACTTAGTAACATATAAATAAAAATAAAAGTTAGGAATTAGAATATATACTAATCAATTGAGGACTAAAGTAGGTAAGGTATTTAAAGGCATTACTGGAATAAAAAATACTTGTTTTAATTTTTTTTATAATTTTTTTTAATTTTTTTTTTTAAAGAGAGAATCTCTTCATTTGTGAGGCCTCATATCCCAAAAGAAAGCTAATTCCCACAATGACCATACAAGGAAATTTTACTTGTATGTGAGTTTTTGTTGTTGTCTTGTAGTCTTTTTGTTTGATTGTGTAACATAGAAAGTCTCAGGTAACTGAACCATCACAACCAAATTTGAAAAACTTTGTGGTACGGCTTTTCATTTAAATTGTGTACAGAATATGTATTATACATTAGAGAGAGAGAGAGAGAGAGAGAGAGAGAGAGAGAGAGAGAGAGAGAGAGAGAGAGAGAGAGAGAGAGAGAGAGAGAGAGAGAGAGAGAGCGAGCAATAAATAATGATTGTACACAAACTCCCATATGCAGATACATTTACATTTAACTAAATAGGCTCTGAATGAAAATGGTGACTTTTTCTTTTCATTATATAATTATTGGTTTACAAGATTTCAAAGTTAGATTTTTGTTTTTAATTTTTTTTTTATCTTCCAAATCAGTGGATTCATATTTCCCTCCTGTTCATTTTGAAGCGTGAGATGGTATATTTCTTTTCAAGGATGTTGGAACAACACATTAAAAGAATTTTTGATATTGCTTCTGGACTTAGAAAAATTTGCAGGTTGACAGCCAGTGGAAGGCGCCCTTTTTTTCCTAAGTCCACATCGACTCCCAAAATGTTTAAGTACAATTTCCCTATAATTTCCTTATACTTTCTTATAGCAACTTATAACACTGTCAATTCCTTACAAATTCCTTATACCAGACTTATAAGAAACATTAGAAAATTATAAGAAACGGTAGAAACTTATAGCAAAACTTATAGCAAAACTTATAGCAAAACTTATTCTTATAATGCCTTATACAAAACTTATAAGAAATTTATAAGAACTTATAAGAAACTTATAAGTTTCTTATAAGTTCTTATACATTTCTTATAAGTTTCTTATAAGTTCCTATAAGTTTTCTATAAGTTCATTTCGTACGGGTGGTCTCTTTTGTTCATTTCGCCTTCAGACTCTCCTGCCTCAACATGGTCTCTTTTGTTCATTTCGCCTTCAGACTCTCCTGCCTCAACATGGTCTCCTTTGTTCATTTCGCCTTCAGACTCTCCTGCCTCAACATGGTCTCTTTTGTTCATTTCGCCTTCAGACTCTCCTGCCTCAACATGGTCTCTTTTGTTCATTTCGCCTTCAGACTCTCCTGCCTCAACATGGTCTCTTTTGTTCATTTCATCTTCAGACTCTCCTGCCTCAACATGGTCTTCTTTGTTCATTTTGCCTTCAGACTCTCCTGCCTCAACATGGTCTCCTTTGTTTATTTTGCCTTCAGACTCTCCTGCCTCAACATGGTCTCCTTTGTTCATTTCATCTTCAGACTCTTCCGCACCCGCTCCTCTGTCCATTTTTGTCAGCAGTCGTCCAACTTTTGTTATTTCGATCGTGCTTTCGTGCAAACGATAAAACTCCCTTTCAATGTTCATAGAGTGACCCATGTGATTGGCTAGCCATTCTTCTTCGTTTTTTGTCAAATCAAAGAGTTGGGTGATCGTTGCAGCGTATTTTATGCAACGTGTTGAGTTGATTAGTTTCGGCTTTTTCAGCGGAGTTTGTGAACTGGCAGCGTGGATAGCCTGCCATCCGTCCAGATTTCCCCCTGAAGACATCGATGCAAAAAAGAAGGGGTTGGTGTTTGGGATTCCAACAGTCTCTCTCGTTTCCATGAGAACCTTCAAAGGTTCTGCAACATCTGGACATATGAGGATTGGCACTTTCCTAGATTTTTTCCCTGGCACCATTAACAGATCTAATCGTGTCAAGGAATTTCCTCTCCAAAGCTGCCAAACTTTGAATCACTTCAGCAGCTTGCACATCTTTCCAACAAGGTCTGCTTTCATAGGCATGTAACAGCATTTTGGCCACTTCCATTGGCCTTCGTTTGTTGAAAATGATGAGTCTTGCCAACACCATCTGCACAAGTTTTCGCCAGTTGCTGTATATGCGATCAGCCTTCAACACTGTGGCAAGTTTTGGCAGTAAATCTGCGAGAAAGTTCCTCAGACACTTCAGATCTTCTGTCAATGGAAGGTTTTCATGGTCATTGTCTTTTCTTCTCTTCAACGTATTCAGCGCATTTGAGGAGATTGAATCTGTCCACTCATTTTTCATCAGAGTTAAGAACGTCTCAGCCTCTTTGACTCCGTCAGAGTCATCCTTTCGTAGACAAATGCCTTGCTTGACCACCCCTACTTTCTTCAAAAGATGACCGAGTCGTAGTGCTAGAGAAGGTAAGGAGAACTCACGTCTTCCATCCACTGTAATCTTCACTCCACACAGCTCATATGTGGAGTCCCGACACAAATCGTAGTTCATTCCACACAAAAGGTCCATGAAGCTTGAGACGCCTGGTTTTCGTTGATATGTCTGCTTCAGACGAGCGAGCTGGCGTAATCGGGAACTTATGTTATATTTTTTTTCGCAGGTCCATACTTTTGGAGCAAAATTTCTCCGAATCGCACAAGAACCTCATCTTTAAAGACAATATCCTTGAGGTCATCATCATGCATAGAAGCGAGAAGAGTCTGCATATGTGACCCTCCACCACGAAATGAGTCGCATGTCACCTCGCGCGGTTCTGCGCTAGGCTTAATATAAGTCCGGGGAGTGTCTGGTAACAGTGTGAGGGTCACCTTAGTCACAGGCTTATAACTCAAACAGTTTTCGCTCTTTTTTAAAACGGGTTTTACCACTGGATAGAGCATACAAAACTATTTTGGAAAATGTAAAAATATAAAAATCATGCAAACGTGACATGTGACGCATTCCGTGGTGGAGGGTCACATATGTGTTGACAACTTGTTTGACTCGATAATTGCTGCTTGAAGTAGAAGCTTTGATTTTGATACTTGTGACTTGGAATCATAGGCTTCATCGGGTTTCAGTGGGCATTTCTTCACATGTCTCCACAATTCAGCTTTGTAATAAAAGCCAAAGCATGTTGAACAAGGCAAGAAATCGCGTACCCTCCGATTTTTGGAAGGTCTTTTGACCACAACAATCCCAGTCCCACCTTTTTTCAAGACCTCAACGTTATGCTTGAAGTTACCCAAATTCCTAAGCCTAGTTAACTCGTTATCGAAAGCGTTTTTTTGGTTGGTTTCTTTGAAGGTGCACAGCATAGTGATATCTCTTTCGTTTTTATGAACCGTGAGCATATGTCTTGGAAGGGCCAGTTGACCTTTGCCGCAGAAAAAGCAATACTGAAGTTTGTTGAGTGCATACGGGTACTTTCTTTTTCCGGTCCCCGGCTTGGCATGTTCAACTGCACGCACACAACCTTATCAAATTAATGACTGCATGGTCTTTCATCTGTTGAATGATGTAAATACTGGTAAAGTAATTTAAAAAAAAAAATTCCTAAACTTTCTTACGGGAGATTTTTGTGAACTCTTTCTGGACGTATAGTCCACCTTAGTCATACCGTATAGCGGGAGTGAAAACCACTGAGCCATAGGCGACGCTACACCTAACCTTCAGTGTGTAGTAGCACGGGCTTTCAGAACTGAGTCTATACATACTATGACACCGGGTCATGTTGACCCTTGATTTGAGTGACTTGCCTCTGATTGGGACAGTCATATCGAAAGTAGAATTTTTAATTTTACTTTACTGCATCCAGGAGACTAATGAGGGGCGCGATAGTATAGTGATTATGGCGACGTTCTCCGGCGCGAGACGTATGGAGTTTGAGCTTTAAATTAATGATAGTGTAAACACGTCGATCTGCTCTAAGAGCGCAGTCAGAGCGGTAAATCTTGTTAGTTTAAACGGCCTCTTAGTCTCATTGTGTTGTGTCCTTAGGAAAGGCACTTTATTCTCACTTCCTTCGGATGAGATGGCATACACCAAGGTACTCGACACAAAGTTATCTACATGTTCCAGTCACCACACCCCGTTGCTTAGTCACATAGACAATAGTTAACACAATGGCAAACAAGATAATGAAAGTGAGAGCATATATTTTATTATAATCTCTGGTGAGCGTACAAAGAAGGCAGACGCTACAAGTTTTGACTGGTACAAGTTTCCTGAGCAGTCTGTTCCTTTTACTGACTTACGTCGGAAGACCCTTTGTTACAGCTTAAAACTCTGGCAAGACCGTTGGTCTACCTGCACGGAAAACAAATTGTATAAAACTCTTCCTGACCTGTTAAAGCCACTTCCTTTAGTGGCTTCAAATAGAAAAGAAGAAAGTGTTTTGGCCAGGTTACATACTGGTCACACTTATCTAACTCATGCTCATCTGCTTAAAAGAGAAGAGGCACCATGGTGCTACGCATGTGATACTGGTTTTACTGTGAGTCATTTTCTCACCGAGTGTGCTGATCTGTATGATCAACGAGAAAAGTATTTTGGCACCTCGAGCTTGAAAAGTATTTTTACAGAGGTCAGCTCTACAGCTCTTTTTGGGTTTTTAAAGGAGTCTGGTCTTTATTTTAAGATTTGAATTTTAAAACTACCTAATTCATTTGACATATGGGGTTTTGCTTTGACTTTTTTGTTGCCTTCGGGTGACGTTACGGATTTTATGTATTAGAATTGTTTTAATCTAAAAATGTGTAATGATTAACTTGTGGGGTCCTGATTTGGCCTATTATGGTCCGCTGGACCCGAAAAGCAACAGCTAACTAACTAACTAACTTGACACGAAGTTATCTACATGTTCCAGTCACCACACCCCGTTGCTTAGTCACATAGACAATAGTTAACACAATGGCAAACAAGATAATGAAAGTGAGAGCAGATATTTTATTATAATCTCTGGTGAGAGGAGCGTGCAAAGAAGGCAGACGCTACAAGTTTTGATTGGTACAAGTTTCCTTGGAAAGAGAGTGACAATAAGGGAGGTAACTACCATCACTTTACATACGCGCATGAATCTTAGTCTTGGCAAATCTGACCACAGGCTAAGAGAGAGGTGGCGGAACGCAAGGGGAACTACTTCTCTCTTTAGGCCTAAGAATGGCCTGCGCGGTGCATGAAATAAGGGAAAAGTAGTACCTACTCAGCCAAACCCAAACTTTGTTTTTTTCAGGTTTAGGCTTCTCGATCCACTTTTTATTATTTGTGCGCACTAAACCGAGACAGACTACACTTGTGAACTTTGCCACCGGCAGTTCCCAAACACAGACCAATCCATCGGCATAATCTTCAATCTGATGAAGGCGGCTGATTAACTAACGAAGAAGACGTGCACTTTTAAGAACCTGTATTTTCCAGCATAGGTCTAGGAGCACAGAAACACACAGATGTGCATGCATGTGGTTCACAGCAGAATACTCAGTACAGGGGCGACGCACACTATGTAAAAGTAGTGGGGTTAATGATCATGGCTGTATAACAAACTAAGACGGAGACTACGAGGCCATTTACACTAACAATATTTACCGCTCTGATTGTGCTCTCAGAGCGGTCGATGTGTTTACACTATCATTAATTTAAAGTGAACTGACTGAGGCCGCTCTTGGACCACCTACACTAGGTGGATTGAGAGCGCTCCGGGCTTGTTGCTGTCAATGTCATGACAATGTTGCATCATCACTTTTGAAAAACACACATGGCGACCAATACTAGAACAAAATAAATCGTGGCGTCTTGAATGTGGACAAATGACGATACCAGAACCTTAATTCAGTTATGGTCTGAGGAGAAGATTCAAGAGATATTCTCGAGTTGTACCAGAAACCTGCATATTTGTAAAGGGCTAAAGAAACAAAATGCCAAAGAAAAATATGATTTAAAAAACACACACAAAAGCATAGCACAACAAAGTGTGTGTGTGTGTGTGTGTGTGTGTGTGTGTGTGTGTTTGTGTGTGTGTGTATGTGTGCATGTTTGTGTGTGTGTGTTAGTTGACTAATTGCATGTTTAAATATTTTATTGATTGATTGTGTGATTGATTGGTTGATTCTGGGATTGATTGCTTGCATGCATGTGTGTGTGTGTTTGCGTGCGTTTGCGTGTGGAATTGGTGTAAATTCTTCATTGCTAACTCATTGTTCATTACATGACCTAGCAATGGATAGAGGTGTACAGTCATCGACACTGCTAACTCATTGTTCTTTACTTCACCAGTAGTATTTCGTGTTGCTAACGCAGCCGGTCCAATACGCTGGATGCATCTTCAAGACGTTTGTCTCAAGACTCAAGACGTTTGCCGTGTACAATGGACCACCAATGTACCGTGTACCCGAGTATCATAAAATAAATATATATATACTGTTCAAAAAAAGAAACGCATAGCTTGTAATATTTGGTTAATTTAGTTATATGGCTACAAGGATATCCACCAAACTGCAGAAAATGTTTATCTGGTCGTCGACCTTTCGTCCATTGCCACAAGTGAGCTCTGCACGTGACGCATGCGTTATCAGTGGCTACAATGTCAAAATTGCTCATTTGGCATGACCACTCGTCATGCTTCAGTGTAATCTCGTGAAACTCGGGGAATATTGAGCTCTCACCATGTCTTCCAAAACCCATAAAAGCGGATTGTTCGCCACAAAGAAATCAGACGACAATTCAGCAACGAAAGATGGCCCGATTGAGCAGAGAAGACCGCCAAATTGCATTGGGTCGTTTACAAGCAGGCCAAAGTCAAAGTGCAATCGCCAGGCACTTCCACGTGTCCCAGAGCACTATCAGTAGACTGTGGGTCAGGTTTCAAGCCACTGGCTCCGTTGCTGACTTGCCACGAGCGGGAAGACCAAGGGCGACAACTGCTGCTCACGACCGCTTCATACGGCTCCGCCACCTCCGGAATCGTTTCCTGTCGGCCTCATCTTCTGTCCAGGCTCTCCCCGGGCCACACCGATTATCGGACCAGACCGTGCGGAACCGCCTGCATGAAGCTGGTTTGAGAGCTCGCAGACCTCACAGAGGAGCTGTCCTCACCCGCCGCCATCGCCAGAACCGAGTGCAGTGGGACAACCAGCACCTTCGCTGGACCGTCTGGAATCACTGGAGACACGTGTTGTTCAGCGATGAGTCCTACTTCCTGGTCCAGCGACATGATGGTCGGAGGAGGGTCTACCGGAGAGTAAACGAACGTTACGCGCCCAACTGTGTGGATGAGGCACCCGTTCATGGTGGTGGAGGCGTCATGGTGTGGGGGGCGATCAATACCGCTGGAAGGAGCACCCTGGTGCACGTCCAAGGGCGCATAACTGCCCAGCGATACGTGGAGGAAATTCTGCGCCCACACGCCCTTCCTCTTCTGGCTGACCAGGATGCCATATTCCAGCAGGACAACGCTCGCCCGCACACAGCACGACTCACCACCCAGTTCCTCACCGACCACCATGTCCAGGTGCTTCCCTGGCCATCCATGTCGCCAGACATGAACCCGATAGAACACCTCTGGGATGAATTGGACAGACGTGTGCGTAGGCGAGAAGAAGCGCCGGCAAATCACCGCGATCTATTGCAGGCACTTCAGGAGGAGTGGGACACCATCCCACAGCAAGATATCCGGCATCTGATCCAGTCCATGCCCAGAAGGTGCCGGGCAGTTGTTGCTGCTCAAGGCAGTCACACCCCCTACTGACTTGACAGCCTCGGCACCCAATCGTATTGATTGACTGATTGATTTAAAGATGCAAATGAACTGTGTGTGCATTCAACTGTGTCCATACCAAATTTCAAACAAATAATCCAAATATTGGATTTTCTGTTAATTTTTTCGAAAAATAAAACAAATTTGGCAAGTAGCAACTATGCGTTTCTTTTTTTGAACAGTATATATGTGGGCGTCTCTGATACTGAGCACAGACCAAAAATTGATAGGTGTACAACTTTGGGGATGTGTTTGGACACATTGCTGCAAATATGACAGAACCAAATGTTATTCATTTGCCTTCTGAGGCATTTTACTAATAAAATGAACGCTCAATATTACAAAAATCTGTTCTTGTGAATTTATAATATATTTTTGTAATCCGATGAGCGAGTCAAAATGGCGACGAAATGTGTGACATCGGTCAACACGCAACTTTGAAGTGCTCGTTTTTTAAAATTACACAGTTTTCAAATGCGATACAGGTGTTGAAAATACCACAAAGGATGAAAGTTAAATGATGCTAAGCAAAGTTGATAAATGACAAGGCATTTTGCCTAAACAGGCACGGTAAAAAGTCGGTCGCGTACATCCATTTTTCAAGAAAATATGAGAGTAGAATCATCTAAGGCCAGCAAAGCACATACACTAACATATTCAATAACAAATGGTCTCAAGAACTCACATTTTCACTGGCTTCTTTGTGCTGTGAATAGCAAGTCGAATCACACTATGGATGTCTCTTATGAAATCATTATGTTGCCATACCCCAAAGATTCAAGAGACATTTGACTTTGGAAAAAACACTCCTGAGAACACACCACAAGCATGTTACTCTCCAAACAGTGAATTTTGAATGACAAAATCGATTTAAAATTCAGTAAAATCAATAAAAAAAAATATATCATCGAAATGCTGCAAGGCTTGTTTGAATTTTGTTCAAAACTCAAAATAGATGTACACACCAATGGCTACTGGTTTTGACAAGCAAATTAAATGCAATTTATTCTTCAAAATTACGAAATGAAACGCTGAACGTCATTACAATACGTAATTTCGTCGTGACGTCATCCGTACATATTTCTGTTCGGCCGGACACTGTTTTTCAGTCGGTACACTCAGATATTTGGCCTGTGAACCTGTACCAGGCTTGATCCTGTTGGAGTAGGCTATAAATATCAGTCTGCTTAACCTCAACGTCTGATGACCACAATCGGTGCAGAAATGAGATATAACGGGTTTTAACTGACAAAAGTTTGTTTTTCTTCTTAAAAGGTGTATATCTAAATTCAGTCAGGGTTTGTGGTCCTATCAAACAAACATCGTCAAAATCAAAGAAAAATATCAAACCTTAACTGTTTTTAACGGACAAAAGTTTACTTTTCTTCATCAAAAGTTTGAATTGAAATTTAGTTAGGGACAACAGATCTACCTACAAAATTTCACTAAGATCGGTGAAAAAATGGGGTTTAACGGTTTTTCAAACTGCCAAAACTTTGGTTTTTGTCTTGAAAAGTATGTTATGATATTCAGTTAGAAACAACAGACCTACTAACCAAATTTCACAAAAATCGGCTTAAAAATGAGATTTAACGGACTTTTAACTGCCAAAAATATTGCTTTTTTCTCTTGAAAAGTATGTGTTTCAGTTTAATTAAGAACAACGGACTACTATGCCAATTTTTGTGACAATCCAACTTTAAATTACAAAATGTCACACTCTCCGTGCCAAGATTGAAGACGCCCACATATATATAAACACGATTTTCACAATGATAAATTATGTCAAGACTTACCACAATCGTTTTCTCCTTCACTTGAGCTTGCATCATCATCTTTATAAGAAGACCCCGAGTCATCATCTAAAAACAACCCAACAACAAACTAGAAATGTGTTCAAAGAAACACCAAAACTCCCTTTTCGAGCGAAAACACGCATGGTTCAAACATCCGTAGCGCCCCGACGACCCCCCCCCCCCCCCCATTCACCCCCCTCTTCCTTATCAATTAGTTTCTGTTATGTTCTTTCAGCAGTAAATTTGACGGGTTTTTCCCCCCCACAATTTGTGAACGCAAATTAACTTTATTTAAAATAAAAAAAAGTTTTCAATATAAAAGTAAAATCTGTTGTAATGTTGTAGAACTAGTCTATAGAATCATTTTAAACTATGTTTGATCAAAATTGAGCCAACAATGGGCCGGTCAGACAGACTGACGTAATCTGAACAAATTCAGCGCCTCATTTAGCAACCACCCATGCCGCTAATATAATCAAAAATTTTAGTAATACATTTTTATTTGATTAATATTCTTACCCAACTCACATATAGCAATTAACCCTAGTTCAGTGCTGGTAATGCTGTACGCGTTCCCTTGGTAACAAGGAAGACGCCTCTAAAAAAAAAGAGTGACCCTGACCCCTAAAAGGGACAAGGCCAGACCGAGATCGAGGCTGCCTTCCGTATGCGCGCGCATACGCCGCCATCTATATTCATTCTAACCAAAGCCCAACTCACTTCTTTTTTTTTTTTTTTTAGATAGATAGAACCCCCAAAAGCGGGGAGGCGGGAGGGAATAAACAATGTGAGTTGGGTAAGTATATTAATCAAATGAAAATGTATTACTAACATTTTTGATTAAATTACATACCTTATCCCAACTCACATGTAGCAGATTGCTACTGTAGGCGGAGGGAAACTCACAATATCAAGAACGGAGAACTTGTTCTGCCGCTACCATAGCTGGTAGAGCGGAACTACCGTACTGTCGCGTTCCCGCGACATTTCTGAGGTAGTAATTGATAAAAACGTCCTCTGAGCGCCAGTAGGCTGACTCAAGAACCTCTGAGAGGCGCCCAGAGAGGAGGACTGCTATTGACAAGGCCCAGGCTCGAGCCTCATGAGCTCTGGCCGCAGTAAGAGGACTGCCTGATTGTCACCTGACTGGCCTTGCCACCAAAGATAGGCCTGTCGAATCAGTGTGGCTACACATTTGGCCAAGGTGACTCATGAAATGTCTTTACCCCGAGCCGAGTTGAGGGAGATAAAGAGTAGTTATTTGACTTTCAGAACGAATAGGCAATGTCCGGGCCCAGTATATGCTGAGGGCCCTAACCGATCACGATCACGAGACTTGATTTTTTTGTCATCACGGATCACGGGCAAAGTCCCATCACGATCACAGAAATCGAAATTTCGGCAATCACGGTCACCGAAAAGTTCAAAAACGCCAATCATGATCACGATTTTAAACCCTTTGGGGCCCTCATTTGTGATCAGATGGCCAAGCAATGGGTGAAATCTTTTATTCTAAAGCCTTATGGCTCGTTTTGACAAGCATTAAACGGATGAAATTAACCACATGCAGTTTATTCTTCAGAAAAATGCACACAAAAAATGGGTTGGGTTCGGTGATTTGTACATAAACGTCTTCCTCGCGATAGATTCGCTGATTTGTCTTATTAAGCCGTCATCAACACGAACACAATGATTGCAGAAGAAAACTCTGTACCTACACGACCGAGACTCAAGACTGATTATTTCACAGCTGCAATGTGAATAGAGAACAAAGACGTTTTGGGTAAGCTTACTCACGTCAGGTCTTCACTGACAAGCTAGGAACAGACGGAAAATTCCGAACAAAAGTAAATGACGTCAAAGTCTCTTTCGCTTTGCGTGTAACTTTGTCATGACGTCTTTTTGTGACGACAGTATACGCGACAATTTGTTCGCTTCCGGTGTCATTTTAGACTGAAAAGCAACTCAAAAGAAGGAGCTAAGCCTGTGTCTTGAAACAGCTGAAACACTCTTTTGGATTGCCGTTTCAATGTAAACCAAAATGTTAAAGAAAAAAAAACAAGGTTCAGTTGCGAACTGACAGCGGATTGAGCATTTATTCCTGTTGATGAAGGTACGATTGAAGCTTTATTCTCCGTCGCGATATAACCTTCGTGGTTGAAAACGACGTTAAACACCAAATAAATAAATAAATAAAAGCTTTATTCTCTCCGTCAACCAACAAGACTAGATTTGTAGCAGACGAAAAACAAAGTGTGCGTTTTTCCTGTCTTGTGAAGGCGATTATGTCGTTATAAGTTATCTGTACGTTGTGAAGACATTTCATCCATGGAATTGTTTTTTTCGTCTCGGCAGAGTGAATGATATCATGATGTCTTTTCCGGAACTGGACAAAACTGGCCTTGCCAAGACTGAAACAAAATATAGTTCTACAACTTGTCGGCAGAGCCTCGAGTCGTCGCGATATAACCTTCGTGGTTGAAAACGACGTTAAACACCAAATAAAGAAAAGAAAGAAAGAGCCTCGAGTGACGTCATCATATTCATTGACCCAGTCTCGACAAAATATCAGGCGATACCATGGATGGACGGAGCTGTAACTTATACATATACTTCTGTGCCAGATCTAACTAAAAGTCACCGACAGCGCTATTGCCTTTGGATCAACCCGCTTTGGAACTTCAAACCACTTTACTCAATTTGACATTCATTCCTCCGCCATGACACACACTCTCAAACTAGGACAAAGTAGTTCGCCTTTGTTAACACTGTTAAGTTTAATATTGAACATTGATGAAATAAATTCGAACAACGAAATCATGGTCACTTCAAAATATACCAGATAAAAAGAAAAGCAGTGGCCACAGGATAAAAGAAACCAAAAGGAACAACAACAGCAAAGCATATCCTTCCGCGATAGGATGACAGTCAAGTCGGAGCCAGGCGAGTCGACAGCTTTCATATGGTCATTTCTCGGTTTGGTGACTGCACAAATATTGGTTGATGTTGATGCAATGATGGTACCAACGTGCACAGGCCCTGCAAACAGTGTTGTTAGCGTTTGCTGGGATGTGATTGTGGCAGTGGCAGTGGAGACGGCTGGAGTTGAAGTGGCCGATGCGGGCGAAACCAATATGTCGTCTGCCAACACTGGCGACAGCTCCGAGACCGGTGCAGTGCCGTTTACACACTGTAGACTCCTTCGCAGCGGTGTGTTGCGTGCCGCACGGGTATCTGCACCCCGCACGCCGGAGCGGTAATTTGAGTGGGGTTTGTGTCTCGATAAAACAGCTTCTTGTATAAACATTTCGTAACTTGCACATTGTTAGATCTGTTAGTGTTTCTTCTACACGCCGATGTACTTTTTGGGTGCATATTTTGTATATTATAGCCGTGATTCTGTAAAATATCACGCCTGTAACTGCACAGAAGCAAATTTCGTAGCATTCGCAACAAATTACTGGTGTAAACTTTAATGTGAAGAACTGCCATCAGTTCCACAAAAACCTGAACCTTTCTGCAGTACTGAGGCCGAGTTTCAAGCTTCTAGGACCTTGCAGACAGCGAAAAGCATTCGGAGAATGAGAATTATCCTACAACTTCTGTGTTTGCCCCCCGAAGCTGCCGTGTTTCTCCCCCGCAGCTGCCGTGTTTGCCCACCGTTTGTGTTTGACCACCGACCCTGCACACTCATGTTTATGTGTTTACTCAGGTATTGTTTTTGAGTCACTTGAGAAAAAGTGACTCTATGTAATCGGTCAGTGTTAGTCTGTCCGGCCGGCCGTCCGTCCGTAGACACCACCTTAACGTTGGACTTTTCTCGGAAACTATCAAAGCGATCGGGCTCATATTTTGTTTAGTCGTGACCTCCAATGACCTCTACACTTTAACGATGGTTTCGTTGACCTTTGACCTTTTTCAAGGTCACAGGTCAGCGTCAAAGGAAAAATTAGACATTTTATATCTTTGACAAAGTTCATCGGATGTGATTGAAACTTTGTAGGATTATTCTTTACATCAAAGTATTTACATCTGTAGCCTTTTACGAACGTTATCAGAAAAACAAGGGAGATAACTAGCCTTTTCTGTTCGGCAACACACAACTTAACGTTGGGCTTTTCTCGGAAACTATAAAAGTGACCGGGCTCAAATTTTATGTGAACGTGACTCATTGTGTTGTGAATAGCAATTTCTTCCTGTCCATCTGATGCCTCATATAATATTCAGAACTGCGAAAGTGACTCGATCGAGCGTTTGCTCTTCTTGTTATAAAGAAATTTTATATCCGGTCGCTTTTCTTGTTTTGATATCCTCCGACATTGGAGATAGGTTCTGGGGGGGCTCTTTTCCCATTTGCTCGCAGTACTGCCTGAACATTTTTCTCGTCTTTCTTTCATTGCATTCAAACCAATTCACCATTCCCCAAAAAACCATTAATTTATTCTTCTGTTTATTCTCACACACGTTCATCACTGGTGTCATAAATTCATTTGTAAAACCACACCAACATTTTTTTCTTTTCTGTTTATTCAGACACTTCAAATCAAGAATTTATACAAGCAAAAACACGTTCATCGATCCGACTGGTGAAAGCCACAGGAAGTGTAATGAATTCAATCAAAAAACGACTAAGTCCTAATCAACAGTAACTTGTTATCTCTTTACTTTAATTCAAGTAAAAGGCGTTGATCACTGTGCTGGATTTCTTGAAAAATACAGAAATAAATTCAAGTACACACTTCAGAAAATAATGTACAGTTCCCAGTAAAATAGACGCTTTCTAAGTTGACATTTTTTCATACATTGCACAACAGGTCGTAGGGGTACACCTTTTTACTTCCATATTACGCATTTATGAAGAGAAGACTCAACGTACAGCCAGTTAAATACCCTGCACAAATCTGTATTTTACAACAGTTGGAACACGATCAGAAAACCACTTTAGTCAAAGTTGCTTGAGAATAGCGCGCTTTTACATGTTATTTCAAATTATCTACGTTAAAACAAATTTGCACATGCTTGTAATTTTTTTTGTTTAAACACGCCCGATATCCACAAGTTAATTTGTTGGTTCCCTCTGTTCCAGAAATTATTTGCCATCTTGTTTCAAATCCACGACATTTTAAAAATATATAATTCAAAGATTGCTGTATCAATATTAGGCTCATCAAAAGAAGATGTTCATACTGTGAAATATGCTGCTTTCGGATCAATATATAAAGCTTTAAAAAAAAGACTGACGGCTTAATTTGATTTAATGAAAATTATTGTTTATCTGTTCTTTTTCTTGCTCGCGAATGACTGATTTTTTTTATCTCCAGAAGTCTTGTGTCAGCTTGTAAGTGAATCTCAAGAACAAACCACCCCCATTGATTTAGCGAACTAAATATGAATTCTCAATATTACAATAAAACTCGTCATAACATTATTTAAATAGTTGTATTCGTACGAATTGTTTTAACTTAAAGGCATACTAACGCACTCCCGTGTTTACAAAGTGTAGTTTGCCCACAATCGATGTCAAACGCACCATAAGACCATATAATGACGATATGTCACCATGCGCGGACCATAATACACTCGACTCCACTTAGCTCGACCCCGCTTAGCTCGTCCGCCGTTTAGCTCGTCGCCATATTTTTTCCCCGGGCTGACGTCCTTCTTTGTATCTGTAAAATTAAGCTGGTTAGCTCGTCCGCCGGTTAGCTCGTCCGCCGCTTTGCTCGACCAAACTTTCCAGTCCCAAGGCATGGTGTGACGTCATTTACGCCGGATAGCTCGTCATAACGACATTGTGTCGTCAGCGATGACGTCTTCTGACAGGATGACAGTAACAAAAGAACGTTCCATAAACTGCCAGACTTTTCGAATTGAATGTCAAAGAAGAAAACATGCGCTGTTTATCTGATTTTGCTACTTTGTTTCAATTTTCTCCCACTTATTAGTAGGTACAATGTACACACAAAACTTTCTTTGTATGACTAATTAGAATAATGTTTGGACAATGACACCTGTCAATCATTTCTGGCATCCATCTGTCACTCAGTCCTAGACAAATGCCAATCGTTGGGTAGTCTCACAACGCAGAAAAGATGCAAACGAAACGAAAGGTGCAGGGTCTTTCCCTGAAAAGGAAAATGGAAGTTATTCAAATAATGGAGGACAATCCAAGCAAACTCCTAAAGACCATAGCAGACGATCTTGATATCCCACGAACGACGTTGTCCTCGATCAAGAAAGATAAAGTTAAGATCAAACAGCAGTATAATAGCGGCGAACAAAAAGCATCACGGTTCCGAATCAGAGGGTCAAAGTACGACGACATCGACTGCGCACTGCTGCAATGGTTCACAGAGCAAAGGTAATTCAAGTAACATGTATATCTAAGAAGCGTGTTTATGTTTTAATAATCAGTTGGGTCAGGGAAGGTTCTGTTGTTTCTTCCTTACATGTACATGTAATTATACAACCAAAATTGTGTCAGGAAGTGAGAAGCCCGCCATGGGGGACGTAGCTCAGTCGATAGAGCCGCGTCGCGCCAGTTTCTAACTGTGCCGTGATGTCTTTGCTACTGGTTCGATCCTCATCTTCGGGGTGGTTGATTTTTCAGTCAATCCGGGGTCTACTATTGTCAGACTCATTTCGCGCCTGTATGCCGACATGTGCCTATTATGGAATTAGCACTGACACTGGCATGGACTCCTGTGCTCAGAGTAGATAGAAGAAATTCCTGGACAAATGAAACTTAAAGTAGTTTCTCACAAGTCTATAACTTCAAGTTCTCTCTCTCTCTCTCTCTCTCTCTCTCTCTCTCTCTCTCTCTCTCTCTCTCTCTCTCTCTCTCTCTCTCTCTCTCTCTCTCTCTCTCTCACACACACACACACACACACACACACACACACACACACACACACACACACACACACACACACGAACTCTCATGTTCGTACGTATAAGTTATTCACGCAAGTTGTTTTATTCTGCAGGTCATCAAACGTTCCTTTAAGTGGACCCCTGTTGAAGAGCAAAGCGGAGAAACTTGCTCGTGAGCAAGGACTCGCCGACTGGACCTGCAGTGACGGCTGGCTCAGCCGATTCAAGTCCAGGCACAACATCGTATCAAAAACCGTGTGCGGGGAACGAGGAGATGTCGATGAACAATTGACTGATGACTGGGTAGAAGACGTACTGAAACCGACTCTGAGGCGATATGACCCGAAGGATGTTTTTAATGCTGATGAGATGGGTTTGTTTTGGAGACTGTTGCCGAATAAGACACTTGCTTTTAAGCATGAAAAATGCCACGGTGGGAAAAAGTCAAAAGACCGCATTACGGTAATGGTGTGCGCCAGCATGGACGGGGAAAAAGTGCCTCTTTTGGCGATTGGTAAATTCAAAAATCCACGTTGCTTCAAGGGCATTAAGCATCTGCCAATAAAATATGCTGCAAACAAAAAAGCATGGATGACCAGCGCAGTGTTTGAAGAGTGGTTACTTTCCTTTGACCGAACCATGGACAGGCAGAATCGCAAGGTTTTGTTAGTCATCGACAACTGCCCTGCGCACATCACTGCCAACCTCTCTCTGAACGCAACAGAACTGTTGTTTCTACCCCCATGTGCAACGGCGAAGCTGCAACCGTGCGACCAAGGGGTCATCCAGAACTTGAAAGTTTTTTTCAGAAACACGACTTTGATGAAACTTGTGAATCACATTGATGCCGGACTTCCTGCAACCGACTTCAAGATAAGCCTTCTGGATGCCGTTTCTGAGTTAAAAATGGCTTGGGACAAAGTCACATCAACCACGATCAAGAACTGCTTCAGAAAAGCAAGCTTCACACGTTCTGAAGAACCTGAGGAATGCAACAACACATCTGATCCTCCCATCGTTGAGAACTTGGTATCAGAACCCATTTTGGCTCGCCTGTTTAAAGAATGGAATATTTCACCTCAGGACTACATCAGTGTTGACGATGAGGTTATCACCTCGGGGCCTGAGAAGGCCATGACTGACACAGTAGCACCACCGGGGCCTCTCCCTACAGAGCCCAGCCAGCTATCAGATTCGGATGATGATAGTGGAGAAAGTGAAGAACCAGTGAAGCAAACAGAAGTGCTCGAGAGCGTGCACAAAATCAGCATGTTCTTGATGCAGACCGGCGCAAATGACACTCTTAGCGGGGTATTCTGTGACTTGAGAACAGCGCTAGAAAAGCATATGACCCATCTGAGAAAGCAAAAGAAAATGACCGACTACTTCCTTACAAGCAGGTCGCAGAAAGCACAAAACGTCGACGGGAAGGAAGAGAAACTAGTTAACCAGAAAGAAAAGATATCGCCACACACAACTTCGGAAAAAAGGAAGGGAGAAGAAAAACGTGAAGAGAGATTGGAAGAGGATATCTTCTCAATGGACAGAACCCAGAAAGCACAAAACGTCGGCAGGTTCGAGGAGAAAGTTCTTCAGAAAGAAAAGAGGGCGTCAGACACAACTTCGGAAAAAAGGCAGGGAGAAGAAAAACGTGAAGAGAGATTGGAAGAGGATATCTTCTCAATGGACAGAACCCAGAAAGCACAAAACGTCGGCAGGTTCGAGGAGAAAGTTCTTCAGAAAGAAAAGAGGGCGTCAGACACAACTTCGGAAAAAAGGCAGGGAGAAGAAAAACGTGAAGAGAGATTGGAAGAGGATATCTTCTCAGTGGACAGAACCCAGAAAGCACAAAACGTCGGCAGGTTCGAGGAGAAAGTTCTTCAGAAAGAAAAGAGGGCGTCAGACACAACTTCGGAAAAAAGGCAGGGAGAAGAAAAACGTGAAGAGAGATTGGAAGAGGATATCTTCTCAATGGACAGAACCCAGAAAGCACAAAACGTCGGCAGGGAAAATGAAGACGATGTCGTTATTAGTGGATTTGCTGATCGGCCCCCTCTTTCCTTTAAACCCACCAACAACGCTTGGTGTGAAATGCAATGTAATCGTTTGTCCTTACCAGAACATATTCCTCTACCCCAAAGGCAAGATAAATCAAAGTTAGGAAAGCCACTTGAGGTAGACAAAATAATCGGCGACGGAAATTGCCTGTATCGATCGATCAGCTTTGAAGTCTGCGGTACCCAAAACTTCCACGGGGACATCAGAGCCTTGATCGTTGATTTCATGCTCAAACACCCCAAAAAATTTTCTGGCTATGTTGGCAGAGACCTTGGAGAATATGTGGTGCGTAACACCCTGCCGCTGAAGTCATGGGGCACTGATGCAGAAATCTTTGCTGCAGCGACACTGTTTCAAACGACAATCGTCGTATTTACCGCGGAAAGCTCAACCTCACGAGACTGGATTCCACATCATCCTTTGTTCAAAATTCCAGGAGTTGAACAGAGTCCACAGAGCATGTATTTTCGAAATCTTTGTGGACATTATGAAAGAGTAGTTCGTGTCGAGTGAATGACTACAAGATTTCGAAAATACGTACACATGCTCTGTGGACTCTGTTCCTTTCTCTCTCAAAGGGAGGTTCGTGTCAAGTGACTGACTATACAATTCAGGTAATAGGTAAACATCGATTCTATACCCTTGAGAAAAGGGTGAACTAGCGACAAGCAAAAGTCAGTCCCAGATCGCCCTGCCCATCTGAAAATCAAGCGCATTTTCAGAAAAAAAGATTTAATGATAATTTTGGGTACAGAATAACACCTGGAAAAACAAAGGCGTTGGAGAGCCTTAGTCTGCCAATAAAAGCATTGTCCGTTTCACTGGAGTGCTTGGGTGGACCATTCAAAAATATTGCTCACTGTCCAAGAAAGCATAACTGTGAACTGTCTACCCAGTTGGAAAGTATAGACACATTCGGAAAGCATAAGCGTCTTAATGTACAGGAAAGTATGGACACAGTGGGAGTGTGTACATGTACATGTATGTGTGTTCATGTGTGTGTGTGTGTGCATACCAATTAGCTCAGATCACCGAAAAAGACAAAGTCAGTCAAGTCGGCTGGATCGTAGTTTTTAGTTTCTTCCATTTTGTTGTTGTTTTTTTGTTTTAGTTTTTTGTTTGTTTGTTATGGTTTTGTTGCGCAGATTTTTTGTTGATGTGCATGTTTTTGAAAATGGTGTGTGTGTGTTTTGTGTGTGTGTGTATGTAAGCACGCAAATGAGTTAGTGCTTTTTTTGCGTGTGTGTTTGTGTGTGTTTAACTTTTTTCTGGCGCCGTGTTTACTTGGTTTTTCATTTAAAATTCTTCTCATTGGACTGCTTATTTTTGGATTTAATAAAAAAAATCCCAAGAAATGTGCTTTCTGTTTCATGGTTTACATCTCTCTCTCTCTCTCTCTCTCTCTCTCTCTCTCTCTCTCTCTCTCTCTCTCTCTCTCTCTCTCTCTCTCTCTCTCTCTCTCTTCTGCCTATCTCTCTGTTATTTTCATAGTAACACATGTTACAAACCCAATATGCGAAACGAATATAAACTCTATCAACATCTTACCGAGTCTATGAACAGAAATTCGTCATTTGACCATTGCACATCATAGCTCCTACTCCATGGTGATGAAAGGATTACTTCTGGTTTGTAGACACGGTAAAATGTCATGTTGTGAACAAAGGGCTATTCGAGGATGATCTACTAGATTGATAGTTATCTCAGAACCTGATACACCCGTTTACAAGTGTTTATGTGCTTTTAATATTGGTCTGGACGAATTCGCCGGATAGCTCGTCGCAGCATATCCCCCAGGGAAATTGGACTCCGTTTACCTCGTCCGCTGCTTAGCTCGTCGGCCGGTTAGCTCGTCGCGAATTTTTCGGTCCAGAGAGGGACGAGCTAAGCGGAGACGACTGTACATGCATTACAGCTTGTTCTAGCCTCTGAAAAAGTGAGGATGTCAACAAAGCCGCGGAGTTCTCTCCCTTGCATCAACGTTACATGTGTTGCCAAATCTATAAATAGGACGATCCAGATCAAAATGAAAATTCAAATATCTCAACATTGAAGGGGTCCTAGACCACAATATTTTGCAGGGAACTTAATTTAGCATGTCTCCAGCTGTTGGTAAAGCAATTAGCGTGTATAGTCATCGAGTACATATGGCTTTAAACTTTATTTGATTACATTCATCCTTCGTCCTGACTGTGGAAAAAGTGGCCTGATTAATTTTTCAAAATCTTAACACTCCTGAAGGACCAACAATTTCAATGAATTATAAACTTCCGTGATAACGCTGAATTTTCACAAATAACTACTGTATTATCCCAAACTCAAGCTCACCATAACTTTCTGGTAAATGTTGCCAAGCACAACTTCAATTACCATTTTCGAAGAATTGCTCAGAGACATAACAAATTTCTGTCGTTGCTTTTGATACTTTAAAGGTGGTCGTCTACATTTGTGCTTTTTTTCAATAATCTTATGGTTAGATTTCGCTAAAAAGTTATGTCAGATGATGAATGAACCATGGGGAAAAAAGTTATAGAAAAAAAAATATATGTAAAATTTTTTTTATTTTTGGGTTGCGTGACTCACGCTTCCAATATTTTGTTTTCTGTTTGCCTAAAAATACTGACCAATCAAATTCATGTCACTATGCTTATAGCCACGCCCAAACAAGTGCAGCAACAGTTTGACTCTGGAGCGCTGTCCACGCTTTTTTTTTAAACGCACAAAATGCACGGGATTTGAGAGGAGTTTTGCGCTTGGCATTTTCCAAATAAGGATATCCTACTATGAGTACTACGCTGGAATACTACAATGAATTTTCAAACGGCTACACTGGCTTCGTCTTTACTGATCGAAAGGGGGTGTATTGTTGATAATTGTAGATAATAGACTCTGCATTTTAACCCTTTCGCTGCCAATCAAAACTTCCTGACTGCCAGGGAATATTGGAGTTCGGGGTGTAATAATTCACAAAAAATTCTAGCTTCAAACTGGCAGTAGGTAGGAAAGTAAAACCTATGTTATTTTTAAAGGAAATTCAACCAAGAATCTGTTTTTAGTATCTAATCATGGAAATAATGTACAAGTGCAGGTCGGGTATACCCGTCCTAAGGCAGTCAAGGGGTTGGTCAAATGGCGATTTCGGTATAAAAATGTAGACAAGTACCTTTAATGGTCAAATGGCGATTTCGGTATAAAAATGTAGACAATGGACCTTTAAGTGGAAAGCAAAACCGAGCGGTAGAAATGATTCCCGAAATTGTGGCACACAGGACATTGGCTTCCTCCTAACACTCAAACAAGACTGAATTGCCAGAGGTTAGCCGATTAGCAGCATTCATTATTTTTGTGATACCTACCCGCGACTGTTTCATTTGCAAATTACCAAAATCAATGGGCGTTTTTTCCAACAGACGTTGCTTAGCAGTGATCATTCTTGTTGGGATTCTTTTCCCCGTATCTTATAATCTACGCCATATTAGCTACTGTTTCACTTGCAAATAAGTATGTGTTGTGTTCATTTTGCGTGTGTTGTTTGCCCCTCTATCTAAACCTTAGTGACTACTGTTTCGTAAATCTAATGGGGGGGGGGGGGGGGGGGGGGGGGGGACTTGTTCAGACATAGACATTCATTATTTTTGTGATTCTTTACCGTCTATCTCAGCCCTAATAGCTACTGTTTCACTTGCACGTCGATGTTTGGTTGGATGTGCTTTTTAAGACACAGACGTTTATTAGCAGTGTTCATTGCTTTTGTGATTCTTTCCCCGTCTATCTGTATTTAAGCCGTAACTAGCTCATGGTTCACAAACTAACGTCAATCCTATTTTCTCACACACAGAAGTTGATTAGCAGTGCTCATTGTTTCTGTGATTCTCTTCCCGTCTTTCTTAACTACTGTTTCGCAAATCAAAACCAATGGAAGGGGGGGGGGGGGTGGTTGGACACAGACTTTGATTTTAAAGTTTCGCTTGCAACTTAAAATCAATACTTTTTGAGACAGAGAAGCTACAATTTGGAATTAACGAAAGGAAGACACTATTTTTTTTTTAAATTTAAACTGTTTCTTTTGACAGCTGAGATAAACAGAGATGAACATATTCTTTAACAAAGATAAATAAATAAGAAACTAGGAAAACTAATACAAAGACTAGAAGACGGATGCTACACCAACCTATAGCAAAATTGAAACATTCTTAAAAGCTCTATTTATTTCAAGAATGGAGACAAAACCGATAGAAATAGTGTGGTTTCAAATGCTGTCCGAGTCGCGGTTTCTGATAATATATACCGTTCAAAAAAAGAAACGCATAGTTGCTACTTGCCAAATTTGTTTTATTTTTCGAAAAAATTAACAGAAAATCCAATATTTAGATCATTTGTTTGAAATTTGGTATGGACACAGTTGAATGCACACACAGTTCATTTGCATCTTCAAATCAATCAGTCAATCAATACGATTGGGTGCCGAGGCTGTCAAGTCAGTAGGGGGTGTGACTGCCTTGAGCAGCAACAACTGCCCGGCACCTTCTGGGCATGGACTGGATCAGATGCCGGATATCTTGCTGTGGGATGGTGTCCCACTCCTCCTGAAGTGCCTGCAATAGATCGCGGTGATTTGCCGGCGCTTCTTCTCGCCTGCGCACACGTCTGTCCAATTCATCCCAGAGGTGTTCTATCGGGTTCATGTCTGGCGACATGGATGGCCAGGGAAGCACCTGGACATGGTGGTCGGTGAGGAACTGGGTGGTGAGTCGTGCTGTGTGCGGGCAAGCGTTGTCCTGCTGGAATATGGCATCCTGGTCAGCCAGAAGAGGAAGGGCGTGTGGGCGCAGAATTTCCTCCACGTATCGCTGGGCAATTATGCGCCCTTGGACGTGCACCAGGGTGCTCCTTCCAGCGGTATTGATCGCCCCCCACACCATGACGCCTCCACCACCATGAACGGGTGCCTCATCCACACAGTTGGGCGCGTAACGTTCGTTTACTCTCCGGTAGACCCTCCTCCGACCATCATGTCGCTGGAGCAGGAAGTAGGACTCGTCGCTGAACCACACGTGTCTCCAGTGATTCCGGACGGTCCAGCGAAGGTGCTGGTTGCCCCACTGCACTCGGTTCTGGCGATGGCGGCGGGTGAGGACAGCTCCTCTGAGGTCTGCGAGCTCTCAAACCAGCTTCATGCAGGCGGTTCCGCACGGTCTGGTCCGATAATCGGTGTGGCCCGGGGAGAGCCTGGACATAAGATGAGGCCGACAGGAAACGATTCCGGAGGTGGCGGAGCCCTATGAAGCGGTCGTGAGCAGCAGTTGTCGCCTTTGGTCTTCCCGCTCGTGGCAAGTCAGCAACGGAGCCAGTGGCTTGAAACCTGACCCACAGTCTACTGATGGTGCTCTGGGACACGTGGAAGTGCCTGGCGATTGCACTTTGACTTTGGCCTGCTTGTAAACGACCCAATGCAATTTGGCGGTCTTCTCTGCTCAATCGGGCCATCTTTCGTCGCTGAATTGTCGTCTGATTTCTTTGTGGCGAACAATCCGCTTTTATGGGTTTTGGAAGACATGGTGAGAGCTCAATATTCCCCGAGTTTCACGAGATTACACTGAAGCATGACGAGTGGTCATGCCAAATGAGCAATTTTGACATTGTAGCCACTGATAACGCATGCGTCACGTGCAGAGCTCACTTGTGGCAATGGACGAAAGGTCGACGACCAGATAAACATTTTCTGCAGTTTGGTGGATATCCTTGTAGCCATATAACTAAATTAACCAAATATAACAAGCTATGCGTTTCTTTTTTTGAACAGTATAGATACAATAGCAATGATGCATTGAGCGTTTTCACAGACGTATCTTCAATCAAATTATAGCAGAAATGATTAAGTCTCAAAGATATTTAGGTCAACATACCAATTTTCTTTATTCTATGTTTATATTCTTTTTTATCCTGACTGAGCTTATGTGGAAAACAACAAAATCTGAAACTCGTACGATTCACCCTCGTCATGTGTAATATAATAAATCAGAAACAGTCAATGTAATAATATCTTTGGTATCGTCCTGACCTGACTTTTGACCTGGGTTTATCTAGCAGTCACCAAACCGTGGAATTGTGTGACGTTACAAAGATCTCGCATACAAAAACCCGATCAAGAACATTTTTTAACCCAAACTTGACCACTCTGTGATCTGGAAATTTGATGAGGATCAATCAAATTGGGTTCATATATGAAGATTATCGGTTCCTGTGAGCGTGTGATGTTTCAAAGAACTTTATTCAAAATCGTTTGATAAAATGGCAATTGTTAGGGTTTTGTCCCGCAATCATGACCGTTGGGTGACCTTGAAACTTGATGATCATTCAAACTTTAAACCGTGTCTGGAAGTAATCAAACCCTGGAAGTGAGTTAAGTTTCACAGATATATCTTTAAACAAATTGAGAAAATGACATTTCCTTCTTTTTCTTTTCTTTTCTTTACGCTACAGACAAGTACAAATTCAAAATTAAACGCAAATGAGCAGCCTGAAAGCCTGCGTCACCGTGTAAACTACACATGCTGGCCACGACAAGGACTTTAAACACTGACCGAGTTAAGTGCCCAAGACAAGGACTTTAAACACTGACCGAGTTAAGTTTCTATGACTGCTCAAACAGGGACGCTTACTGATGACAGTTACTCTTTACAGTCCCAGCTCTACAAATTCAACATTTATAACTGTTTCATTGAAAGTAATACAATCCAACCAGCTGACCAATTCGGAAAAAAAGCACGCTTAGGCCATTTGCTGCAGCGGAAACATTTAAAAGGATAAAGGATCAACAAAAACAATGAAACACTAAAAAATAATTAAAAAAAGGAAATGCAAGACATAACATCACAGAGGAAGAAGGAATTCAGACTGAAAGGTCAAAAGAAAGCAAGACAGCAATACGCTCAAACCAGGAAACAGACGTAGAGGCAACACAAAACAAAACAGCAACATTAAAAAAAGATTTTGTTTTTTTTAAAGAAACAACAAAATAAATACAGAAAGTAAGAAAGGAGGGAAGAAAAAGAAAGAGACAAAACTTAGGCGAATCTTTACCATGACGTGAAGATGAGGCGGGCACCACAAGAGGTCAGCAGGGAAGGGAACGAGGTGACGTCAGCTATCTCCACGAAATGTCGTCACAACAACAGTCATCGCGAGAGACACCCTGAAAAACAAGGACAAAATGGAAATCTGGTAAGTATTACTATTAGAACATGAATGCTGGGCATACTCCCGAATTAGCCCATGGAAGTAACGTCACATACTAAAGACGAGCAACCGTATGAGATTCGCTCGGTGGTTCGGCTCCAGTTACAATAATAATATTAATATACGTCGAAAGATCTTCGAAAAAAACCAGAAATGTACTTCTTGGCTATCGGCGTCATTAGTGTATTTAGAGCGCTCTCTCTTTTTTTGTGCTGCAGACTACAACAATTATGAACTCGTTCTATCCTTTTGTTTCTTTCGTCTGAATAGCTACATACAGTTTTCTTTGAATAATAATGTTGGATGAAGTGTTCTACTTTTCTAAGTCTTCAACTCAAGCATGCAGGCGAGCGAAAGTAACGATTTTATCTGCAGAAACATTCTTCGCCCCGTCCACTCACACAAGTTCAGGGCCGATCAACAAAATAATGTATCAGTTTTCGTCGTAGGGGCTTGTTGCTACATTGCATTATTGGTCATATTGAACTTTAGCGTTGTAAATACATAGCGTACTGTCCAGTGGCATTATTGACTTATTTTGGATACAAGTCCTTTAAGCAAGTTAAAACAAATCATCGTGACAATAATTGTCGAATTGAATCCCAAAATTAAGAATAAAGAGTTAAAGGTCCAGACCATGCTGTTTTAGCGTCAAAAACGCTTCGAATCGTGTTCCTGCGCGACCGAACACTTCCCGATGTTTGCAGTTAGTTAGAAAACCACTTTCTTACCGTCTTCAACAATGTTTGGTTTACTTCGGAATCTTGTAAGGCCGTAATCCGACGAATTTTGTGACCGAAGCGACGGATTTCTTCTCCAAAACGACCCGCCATTGTGCCGCGTGATCTTCGCGAGACTGGCTTATGAATAAATTATCCGTGACGTCACACAGTGTGAAGATGCCGTTTACCAACATGGCAACAAGCGTGACTGCAGACGAAATTGAACCGTACATGTTCGAACTACCAGTTTCTCTCCTCGAATCAAGCATGAAAGATGAGGAGCGGAGGCCACTTCCAGCAGTAGTGAAAAGACAGTTATCCTGGAACGCCGAAGAAGAAGAAAAGACAGTGACGATGAAAATTGCGACTCTGTTTGTCTCAGCGATCAAAGGTAAACACGCCCGCTCTCTGTGCTGAACTTATCGTCTGCTTTCGAGTCTGTGCTATTTTTTCACTCTCGCCTTGTCAACGCACTCGCGAATAAGTGGGATATTGTTTAAGTGTTCATGCATTGCATTCACGAGTAAAAGAACAACAGCTCATCGCAGTTTTAACTGTTCTTGATTATTTCAGAGACTGGTGTCAGAGTGGCCACTGTACCTGTTGTATTGTGTGGGAGGGGCAGATTTGAGAGAGAGAGGAAGCTAGCCTGAGGTACATTGTAGAATGAAAACTTGCAGGGGAGCAAGAATGCATCACCAGCCACGAAGGTGTACATACAACTTTTTTTGAGGTGCCTATATTTGTTTGATTTTTAAATGTATGTATTTGTTGTTGTTTTTAAAGGCTATCATTTAAATGTGACACTCAGTCAAATATAGTTTCACACACACACAAGATTAACTCACTTGCATGCCCACAGAAGAAGTTTGCTCTTCACATTGTTCTGTTGTTGTTGTTTTTATAATGTAATCATTGTAACATCAACACTCAGTAATAACCAATATTACAACACAATCACTTTTTCATCAGAACTCACTCACATACTACATGTATTAAACCCTGGTTTATGGACACTTGCATTTGTACTTTGCATGGGAAAGCAGCCTGAATTTCAGGTGAACTTTAATAAAAGAAGATTTATATGTATGTTGCTCTAGATGCATGTTTTAATAAATAATAATGACATTCAGGAAAGTAAAAGGACTGTTGAAGTTTGCTGTTGTAAAATGTCTGATGATTAGGGTTTTGTTGCACATTTAGTGAATTGACTGTACCAATTGCTGTTATTATTTACACCCAATCAGTGCATCCACATGATATTATGTAGCTTAAATTAAAGAAAATGTTTTGATGTGTTCAGAACATACTGACAAGTTGCACACTCACTGACTTTCCGAAAGAACAGGAAAGTTCTTCCTGCCTGTCTGGTCGCTGCCATCAGAGACCTCTTTCTGTCACAGAGCTACACAGGCTTCAAATGTATGTAAGATAAATAAAAGGTACATTACAACTCTCAACTGCGGGGTGTGTGTGTGTGGGGGGGGATGTGCATAACCATTGCATACTTAAGGTCGGCTTAAACTGCAAACAGAAATGTGGAGCTTGCGTAACAATTCTTGCTTTGTTAGATTTGGAGATAGGCAGCCTCAGTCTATATAGTTGGTCGCCAGTTGGGGCGTCCTGCTTGGTGACAACTTGAGCTTTGTCAACTGGTCTAGCTGTAGCAGTCAAAGTCTGGGCACTGTTGCATTGTAGTCTTGCTGTGTATGCAGAGCTTTGTTGTAGCTGCCATAGGCCAGTGTTGCCATAGGCCAGTGTTAGGATCACCACCCCCTCAAACAGCTCGTTCAGTTAACCTGATGCCTGTTTTAGACAGAAAAAAAAGTTACCACAATCAGCAGAACTTTCACTGGAGATTGGGCATTTTTCTTTCATACTTTTCTTTCTCATAGCTGGTTTTTATAATCTCTTCATTACACTAAATAACATCCATCTTCAGACCTATTTTGAGCCTTAATTTAAGTTGACTAGTAATGATATTAATCATGATGTATTTATTTTTATAATGTACAAACTAGAGTATGTATGTGGATATGTGTGTGATGGTGCTGGTATGGATATGTGTGGTTTGGGTTATGTGTGTACTGATGTGTACATTTTATGTGTTTTGTATGTTTTGCGAGTGCGATTTTATGTGATGTTATTCTGTACACCAGCCAAAACAAAATGTCTGGTATATTAGATAATAAACGCACCTTTAAATTTATTAGCGACTACACCCCGTCACCCTGCAGTCCCCCTCCCCCCCATTACACCCTACACTTTTAACATTGTATAAAAAATCATGTCCCAATATAGGTCCCTAGTTACCTGGGAGGACGTTAAGCTCCATAATCAACATCAACAACGTATTGAATTGAATTGAAAAGCTGGGGTTAGGAGGTCTAACTTCTTGAATTAAAGTGTTTTTTTCTCAGGTGCATGTAGTTTTTTATTTGCTTGAAATCATGGTGTATTCTGGTTGTAAGAGAAGAGTCAATTTCCTTGTAAGCCTGCAAAATTAAGATTTGTCATTTTTGAAGTACACAAGTTTTTGTAAGAGTCCAAAATAGTCCAGGATAAGGAGGAAAAACATAGGGTGGGTCAGGAAATCTGAAACATTGCATAGTTTTGTTTTGCCTATGTAGACAAAAAAAGTACTTAGAGCACTTTCCCCCCCCCCCCCCCCCCCCCCCCCCAAGAAAGCATAGCTTAGTTTTAATTATTTTAATGCCACTGTTAGCAAGAGGAGTACTACAGACAGCAATCAAACAGTGGATTTTTTCTGTAGACATTGTTATTTCTGTTTAGGTGTTTCAGTAGTTTTCTATGCGGATAAATCATGCTGCATGATCACTAGAAACAATCCAGCTCTGTAGCATGCAAGTTTTTTAAAGGTTTTTTTCCCATGTTACTCTGAGAGAAAAAAAAAAACCCACAGAGATAAAGTTGAACTGGCAGTTTGACTGAAGCAGTGGTAATAACACAGAGTTGTGCTCTTCCTACAATCAATGTTTTGATGTGGATGATGATGTCCGAACATGTACTTGGTTGTATTATTTTGCTAGACTATTTGTTTCTGTTAGATATATCTGCTCACATGATTGTTGTTCATAATTTGACATTACATTTACTGCTGATCAAAATGTATTGTTGGAATAGGTCTGCTTAATATTCTGACTGCAGTTTTGTAATAAAATCAAATAACACAGATGTTTTAAGTATCAAAGTGCTTTTCACACACACACACACACACACACACACACACACACACACACACACACACACACACACTCACACACTATGAGTATGACTGCAAACATGAATTTGTACTTGTATTAATTATAATTACTGTATTACAGAACCTGATCTGAAAAAAAGGACAACAGCAAATTATTCATGCAAGCTTGCTGTATTAACGATTTCTTTATCCATTTAATACAACACTGAATTAAAAGATAACAACTATAACAGTGACAACTGATGCCTAAACCTTTTTTCTATACTTCATAGCTATCAGCAGCCGTGCGCATTCCTTCGGCGTGTTGTTGATGCTCGATGTAGGCAAACGCCCACTTGAGCCAAAGCCGCTGTACACGAAATGACGTCACAGCCGGTTCTCGTCTACTGGCGGCCATTTCGAAGTCTCGTTTAGCAGACGAATTTGGCGGAACGTTTTTAATTAAATCACAATGATAAAGCTACGAATCGGTGAATTTCTTTACATTTTTGGAATCTTTAGGTGCATTTCTCTAACCTTCAGTCATCGGTTAGTGGTTCTAATAACCTTTAAAACAGCGTGGTCTGGTCCTTTAATTTGGTCATTTGATCGAGGAAAATTACTGCCATATGGTAGAGAAAAAGTACACGTAATATTGACAGTTGCCTCCCTTCCTTCGAAAAAATGCACCCAAATGGCTGCCACCGATGTTTTCGTTCTAAAATCCATGTAAATGAAAGGCCTCAGTGCAGTTCATTCCGTTACTTCAAAAGTATATAAAATGACTTGTTATCCAAGTGCAGGTTCTTCAAAATTAGTTAAATTGCAGTTTTAAGAAAACCGTGCCTGCATTTACGACGCTAAAACTGAACATAACTTCGAAATTAAAGGCTTAAATTGCAGTAGAATACCGTTCCTAAATGTACAACGCTAAAGTTCCACATGACCCATTATTTCGTCAGTGTGAAAGCTTTGAGACACAAACTGGCGACCAGAGTTCACGGCCAGGACCCTGTTGTAGCACGTGCATCACAAGTAATTGTCTTGATTTCGTAGGACCTTGAAAACCTCCTCCCTTTTTCACCAAACAAGCACGCTCTCTGAGCCTCAGAATTTATTTTGCCAATCGAGTTTCGGAGTGAACTGTAGTACTGTACAGATACGTTTGACTTTTATTTACATGGGGAAAGCATGGGCGCGGCCATTTTGAAACAAGACAGATAAACGGAGACAAACATTTGCGTCTGAAAGCATGCCTTTTCTTACATCAAATTATGCTTACAGATATCACGCAATAACGGAACTAGATTGTGAGCTCAGACACTAAAGTTCAAGATTAACAAATGAGCGATTACCCGCTTCAGCTTGTCCGGCCTAATGTTCCTCAAATGCTCGATATATCGCATCTCTAAAAGCTAACAAATAATAAAAGCGCTTTTCGACCTAACTCCTTGAAATTTCTGTGCAAGTCACATGTATGTACTATCCCAAAAGAATGTACTCCTGTTAAATTCACACTCATTGTTCTAAATCATGTCTCTCCGTCAAAACTAATATTTAGTTTTACTTTCATTGATCATTATTTCAGCTCACAGAGTTGATCGAATTTCTGTTATCTAACGCGCATCCTTGAAACAGTAACCCTGCATTTTATCCCAACAGTTTATTTCGACCTTTTTGAACCGTCCGTCTGATGACAGAATATAAGGGAATAGAAATAGAAAGAAAGCAGCAAACACAAAATCAACTTACCTTTCTCGCCTCCCGAAGAAATCACATGGGTGACCCTCCACCACGAAATGAGTCGCATGTCACCTCGCGCGGTTCTGCGCAAGGCTTTATAAAAGTCCGGAGAATGTCTGGTAACAGTGTGAGGGTCACCTTAGTCACAGGCTTATAACTCAAACATTTTTCGCTCTACTCTAAAACGGTTTTCACCACTGGATAGAGCATAACAAACTCTTTAGGAAAATGTAAAAATGTGAAAATCATGCAAAGGTGACATGTGACTCATTCCGTGGTGGAGCGTCACAATTGGTATTTTCCAGGTTCTGCTTCTCGACTTTTCCCCCACGTCTTGACACAAAGCCGGTCAGGACTGAAATGAAAGATGTCACGTGTATCTGACGCAGTTCCGGACTATACCATTATTCCGTAAGCCTCCCGTAAACCATCACAGAGCTCCCCGAGCGTCTACAAGCATACTTCCATTTGAACGCTCACCGAACGGGAACATCCTGGCTGCTTTCTGTCGAGCGTGAGAAATTTTCAAAGAATTTATTTTCGTGGACTTGGTGCTCTACAACAATGGCGCCTCGTTTTGGTGCTGGACGGCTGTTATGACTATTCAACTTACCGGAAATCACGCCCGGACAGTAAGCCTCCCGTAAACCATCACAGATACTGTCAGGCTTTTACACACAGTACAAACACTCTTCCATTTAAACGCTCACCAAACGGGAACATCCTAGGTGCCCTACGTAAAGAGCGAGCAATTTGTAAAGAATTAATTTTGCAGATTGTCAAAAATGAGTTACTTCCCTTCGGGTCTCATTCTATCGATGTAAACTGGCGATAGCCGTGGATCGATGATTATCAGAATGTTTTTGGACCGTGGTGCGTTTTTGCGCTAGACCTAACTTTTAAAATCTAAATAATAAATTGACAGCTTGTTGCACAAACATTCATTAATCATAAAAGAATTCTTTTTTCACCAAGACAAGATCAGTACAATTCGAAGTTTTGAAAGTTTGAAAAAAGAAAACCCCGGAAGCAGGATCACGCAAGGGTCGTAGCAGACGACGGTTTATAATGCATATCGCCGTTCCTCTCAACAGTCAAAAGCCATCGCTAGAGTTCTTGTGAACCACAGCCGTTTGTTTCGTGCATAAAAACGTGCTATTGTAGATAAGCTCACATCGAGTCGCATTCAAATGACTAACTGACGACTACATTGTGAAAAAGGGAAACTGGATCACACGGGTTCACGATGGCTCCTGGGTAAGATAAACCACGCAAAAATAAATTCTTTGAAAATTGCTCGCTCTTTACGGAGGGCACCTTGAAAGGGTGTTTGTACTGTGTGTAAAAGCCTGACCGTATCTGTGATGGTTTACGGGAGGCTTACTGTGCCTTTAAAATTGGCAATCTAGTGGCTGCTCCGCCCGGCGTCTGGCATTATGGGGTTAGTGCTAGTGTAACCGAGTGACGAAACACTACGATCACCCCGGGAGGCGAAGTGCAATCAAACAGGATTGAAAATGTTAGGGCTAATTTCTTAGCCCTATAAAAACTGTTATGCAAACCCGAAGGTTTCCATGAACATACAGACAATCGGAAACCACCAGACTCCATCACGAACAGATTTCCACAATCCACGGGTGTTGACTTTTAAAGGCCAACAACTCGGGTGCAGTCTGCTGTGAAAGGAGCGGTAGCCTCCCCTGTCACAATTGTCCCCGTTTGAATGAACTTCGTCCCGAAGTTCCGAACCGGGGGACCACTGTCCATCCCAAGTTCGCAGAATGGGAACAGCACGAAAATGTTCAGTGGTCATATTATGCCATTACCTGAACATATTCATGCCGAGTCCCATCCCTGCTCGCACTACGAACATACAGACAATCGGAAACCACCAGACCCCATCACAAACAGATTTCCACAATCCACGGGTGTTGACTTTTAAAGGCCAACAACTCGGGTGCAGAGTCTGCTGTGAAAGGAGCGGTAGCCTCCCCTGTCACACTAGGACTGGTTGGTCCGGTGTCAGAATAATGTGACTGGGTGAGACATGAGCTGCGACTTCTCTCTTGTGTGTGGCGCACGTTATATGTCAAATCAGCACCGCCCTGATATGGCCCTTCGTGGTCGGCTGGGCGTTAAGCAAACAAACAAACAAAGTGTGCGTTTGTGAGTGTGTGTGTGTATGTGTGTGTGTGCGTTTGTGAGTGTGTGTGTATGTGTGTGTATGTGTGTGTGTGTGTGTGTGTGTGTGTGTCTGTGTGTGTGTGTGTGTGCGAGTGTGCGTTTGTGAGTGCGTGTGTGTCTGTGTGTGTGTGTCTGTGTGTGTGTGTCTGTGTGTGTGTGTGTGTGTGTGTGTGTGTGTGCAATGATCGGCATGCGAAATGAAAAACAAAGAAACATGAGCGTATACTCTATACTGTCAAACGGCACTTCTAGTCCGTTCCACTGAATAAATACGATGAAATAGCAAACGGAGAAACGACATTCGGAGAAACGAGATAAGGTCAACCGGGAGTACACCAAATAAACACGGCTGGAGTCTCTTTCCCGACATGCTCCAAGACAGGTCCTCATTTGTAGAACACTTTTAACCGAAAAAATTCAATTTCCTTTTCATCATAATGGTAAAATCTGCGATGAATTTTACAATGAATTTCGCTTTTTACAAAAAAATCAATTTTGTTCTCAAATAAGGGAAGTAAGCGCTCTATATGCATAAGACATGTGTAATGGAGAAAGCATATAGAGCGCTTACTTCCCTTTGGTTATTTGATCTCTAAACAACGCTCTGCCTCATTTCGTTTAAAGGTCAAGACCATGCTGTTTTATCGTCAAAAACGCTTCGAATCGTGTTCCTGCGCGACCGAACACTTCCCGATGTTTGCAGTTAGTTAGAAAACCACTTTCTTACCGTCTTCAACAATGTTTGGTTTACTTCGGAATCTTCTAAGGCCGTAATCCGACGAATTTCGTGACCGAAATTGGAAGAAAGTGTCGCGAAACACAGCACATCGTGTTGGCCGTTTCCAGTTAATCAGTCTTGCTGCAGAAGTTGTAAGCCCATCGGAAAAAGGTGACAACTGATGCCTAAACCTTTTTTCTACACTTCATAGCTATCAGCAGCCGTGCGCATTCCTTCGGCGTGTTGTTGATGCTCGATGTAGGCAAACGCCCACTTGAGCCTAACCTGTACACGAAATGACGTCACATCCGGTTCTCGTCTACTGGCGGCCATTTCGAAGTCTCGTTTAGCAGACGAATTTGGCGGAACGTTTTTAATTAAATCACAATGATAAAGCTACGAATCGGTGAATTTCTTTACATTTTTGGAATCTTTAGGTGCATTTCTCTAACCTTCAGTCATCGGTTAGTGGTTCTAATAACCTTTAAAACAGCGTGGTCTGGTCCTTTAATTTGGTCATTTGATCGAGGAAAATTACTGCCATATGGTAGAGAAAAAGTACACGTAATATTGACAGTTGCCTCCCTTCCTTCGAAAAAATGCACCCAAATGGCTGCCACCGATGTTTTCGTTCTAAAATCCATGTAAATGAAGGGCCTCAGTGCAGTTCATTCCGTTACTTCAAAAGTATATAAAATGACTTGTTATCCAAGTGCAGGTTCTTCAAAATTAGTTAAATTGCAGTTTTAAGAAAACCGTGCCTGCATTTACGACGCTAAAACTGAACATAACTTCGAAATTAAAGGCTTAAATTGCAGTAGAATACCGTTCCTAAATGTACAACGCTAAAGTTCCACATGACCCATTATTTCGTCAGTGTGAAAGCTTTGAGACACAAACTGGCGACCAGAGTTCACGGCCAGGACCCTGTTGTAGCACGTGCATCACAAGTAATTGTCTTGATTTCGTAGGACCTTGAAAACCTCCTCCCTTTTTCACCAAACAAGCACGCTCTCTGAGCCTCGGACTTTATTTTGCCAATCGAGTTTCGGAGTGAACTGTAGTACTGTACAGATACGTTTGACTTTTATTTACATGGGGAAAGCATGGGCGCGGCCATTTTGAAACAAGACAGATAAACGGAGACAAACATTTGCGTCTGAAAGCATGCCTTTTCTTACATCAAATTATGCTTACAGATATCACGCAATAACGGAACTAGATTGTGAGCTCAGACACTAAAGTTCAAGATTAACAAATGAGCGATTACCCGCTTCAGCTTGTCCGGCCTAATGTTCCTCAAATGCTCGATATATCGCATCTCTAAAAGCTAACAAATAATAAAAGCGCTTTTCGACCTAACTCCTTGAAATTTCTGTGCAAGTCACATGTATGTACTATCCCAAAAGAATGTACTCCTGTTAAATTCACACTCATTGTTCTAAATCATGTCTCTCCGTCAAAACTAATATTTAGTTTTACTTTCATTGATCATTATTTCAGCTCACAGAGTTGATCGAATTTCTGTTATCTAACGCGCATCCTTGAAACAGTAACCCTGCATTTTATCCCAACAGTTTATTTCGACCTTTTTGAACCGTCCGTCTGATGACAGAATATAAGGGAATAGAAATAGAAAGAAAGCAGCAAACACAAAATCAACTTACCTTTCTCGCCTCCCGAAGAAATCACATGGGTGACCCTCCACCACGAAATGAGTCGCATGTCACCTCGCGCGGTTCTGCGCAAGGCTTTATAAAAGTCCGGAGAATGTCTGGTAACAGTGTGAGGGTCACCTTAGTCACAGGCTTATAACTCAAACAGTTTTCGCTCTTCTCTAAAACGGTTTTCACCACTGGATAGAGCATAACAAACTCTTTAGGAAAATGTAAAAATGTGAAAATCATGCAAAGGTGACATGTGACTCATTCCGTGGTGGAGCGTCACAATTGGTATTTTCCAGGTTCTGCTTCTCGACTTTTCCCCCACGTCTTGACACAAAGCCGGTCAGGACTGAAATGAAAGATGTCACGTGTATCTGACGCAGTTCCGGACTATACCATTATTCCGTAAGCCTCCCGTAAACCATCACAGAGCTCCCCGAGCGTCTACAAGCATACTTCCATTTGAACGCTCATCGAACGGGAACATCCTGGCTGCTTTCTGTCGAGCGCGAGACATTTTCAAAGAATTTATTTTCGTGAACTTGGTGCTCTACAACAATGGCGCCTCGTTTTGGTGCTGGACGGCTGTTATGAATATTCAACTTACCGGAAATCACGCCCGGACAGTAAGCCTCCCGTAAACCATCACAGATACTGTCAGGCTTTTACACACAGTACAAACACTCTTCCATTTAAACGCTCACCAAACGGGAACATCCTAGGTGCCCCACGTAAAGAGCGAGCAATTTGTAAAGAATTAATTTTGCAGATTGTCAAAAATGAGTTACTTCCCTTCGGGTCTCATTCTATCGATGTAAACTGGCGATAGCCGTGGATCGATGATTATCAGAATGTTTTTGGACCGTGGTGCGTTTTTGCGCTAGACCTAACTTTTAAAATCTAAATAATAAATTGACAGCTTGTTACACAGACATTCTTTAATCATAAAAGAATTCTTTTTTCACCAAGACAAGATCAGTACAATTCGAAGTTTTGAAAGTTTGAAAAAAGAAAACCCCGGAAGCAGGATCACGCAAGGGTCGTAGCAGACGACGGTTTATAATGCATATCGCCGTTCCTCTCAACAGTCAAAAGCCATCGCTAGAGTTCTTGTGAACCACAGCCGTTTGTTTCGTGCATAAAAACGTGCTATTGTAGATACGCTCACATCGAGTCGCATTCAAATGACTAACTGACGACTACATTGTGAAAAAGGGAAACTGGATCACACGGGTTCACGATGGCTCCTGGGTAAGATAAACCACGCAAAAATAAATTCTTTGAAAATTGCTCGCTCTTTACGGAAGGCACCTAGGATGTTCTCAATCGGTGAGTGTTTAAATGAAAGGGTGTTTGTACTGTGTGTAAAAGCCTGACCGTATCTGTGATGGTTTACGGGAGGCTTACTGTGCCTTTAAAATTGGCAATCTAGTGGCTGCTCCGCCCGGCGTCTGGCATTATGGGGTTAGTGCTAGTGTAACCGAGTGACGAAACACTACGATCACCCCGGGAGGCGAAGTGCAATCAAACAGGATTGAAAATGTTAGGGCTAATTTCTTAGCCCTATAAAAACTGTTATGCAAACCCGAAGGTTTCCATGAACATACAGACAATCGGAAACCACCAGACCCCATCACAAACAGATTTCCACAATCCACGGGTGTTGACTTTTAAAGGCCAACAACTCGGGTGCAGAGTCTGCTGTGAAAGGAGCGGTAGCCTCCCCTGTCACAATCGCCCCCGTTTGAATGAACTTCGTCCCGAAGTTCCGAACCGGGGGACCACTGTCCATCCCAAGTTCGCAGAATGGGAACAGCACGAAAATGTTCAGTGGTCATATTATGCCATTACCTGAACATATCATGCCGAGACCCATCCCTGCTCGCAACGCCACCAGACCCCATCACAAGCAGAATTCCACAATCCACCGGTGTTGACTTAAAGGCCAACAACTCGGGTGCAGAGTCTGCTGTGAAAGGAGCGGTAGCCTCCCCTGTCACATTAGGACTGGTTGGTCCGGTGTCAGAATAATGTGACTGGGTGAGACATGTGCTGCGACTTCTGTCTTGTGTGTGGCGCACGTTATATGTCAAATCAGCACCGCCCTGATATGGCCCTTCGTGGTCGGCTGGGCGTTAAGCAAACAAACAAACAAGGTGTGCGTTTGTGAGTGTGTGTGTGTATGTGTGTGTGTGCGTTTGTGAGTGTGTGTGTGTATGTGTGTGTATGTGTGTGTGTGTGTGTGTGTGTGTGTCTGTGTGTGTGTGTGTGTGCGAGTGTGCATTTGTGAGTGCGTGTGTGTGTGTGTGTGTGTCTGTGTGTGTGTGTGTGTGTGTGTGTGTGTGTGTGTGTGTGTGTGTGCAATGATCGGCATGCGAAATGAAAAACAAAGAAACATGAGCGTATACTCTATACGGTCAAACGGCACTTCTAGTCCGTTCCACTGAATAAATACGATGAAATAGCAAACGGAGAAACGACATTCGGAGAAACGAGATAAGGTCAACCGGGAGTACACCAAATAAACACGGCTGGAGTCTCTTTCCCGACATGCTCCAAGACAGGTCCTCATTTGTAGAACACTTTTAACCGAAAAAATTCAATTTCCTTTTCATCATAATGGTAAAATCTGCGATGAATTTTACAATGAATTTCGCTTTTTACAAAAAAATCAATTTTGTTCTCAAATAAGGGAAGTAAGCGCTCTATATGCATAAGACATGTGTAATGGAGAAAGCATATAGAGCGCTTACTTCCCTTTGGTTATTTGATCTCTAAACAACGCTCTGCCTCATTTCGTTTAAAGGTCAAGACCATGCTGTTTTATCGTCAAAAACGCTTCGAATCGTGTTCCTGCGCGACCGAACACTTCCCGATGTTTGCAGTTAGTTAGAAAACCACTTTCTTACCGTCTTCAACAATGTTTGGTTTACTTCGGAATCTTCTAAGGCCGTAATCCGACGAATTTCGTGACCGAAATTGGAAGAAAGTGTCGCGAAACACAGCACATCGTGTTGGCCGTTTCCAGTTAATCAGTCTTGCTGCAGAAGTTGTAAGCCCATCGGAAAAAGGTGACAACTGATGCCTAAACCTTTTTTCTATACTTCATAGCTATCAGCAGCCGTGCGCATTCCTTCGGCGTGTTGTTGATGCTCGATGTAGGCAAACGCCCACTTGAGCCAAAGCCGCTGTACACGAAATGACGTCA
Source organism: Littorina saxatilis (assembly GCF_037325665.1). Taxonomy (NCBI): domain Eukaryota; kingdom Metazoa; phylum Mollusca; class Gastropoda; order Littorinimorpha; family Littorinidae; genus Littorina; species Littorina saxatilis. The sequence goes on from NC_090258.1 coordinate 31,621,097, forward strand.
CAGCCGGTTCTCGTCTACTGGCGGCCATTTCGAAGTCTCGTTTAGCAGACGAATTTGGCGGAACGTTTTTAATTAAATCACAATGATAAAGCTACGAATCGGTGAATTTCTTTACATTTTTGGAATCTTTAGGTGCATTTCTCTAACCTTCAGTCATCGGTTAGTGGTTCTAATAACCTTTAAAACAGCGTGGTCTGGTCCTTTAATTTGGTCATTTGATCGAGGAAAATTACTGCCATATGGTAGAGAAAAAGTACACGTAATATTGACAGTTGCCTCCCTTCCTTCGAAAAAATGCACCCAAATGGCTGCCACCGATGTTTTCGTTCTAAAATCCATGTAAATGAAGGGCCTCAGTGCAGTTCATTCCGTTACTTCAAAAGTATATAAAATGACTTGTTATCCAAGTGCAGGTTCTTCAAAATTAGTTAAATTGCAGTTTTAAGAAAACCGTGCCTGCATTTACGACGCTAAAACTGAACATAACTTCGAAATTAAAGGCTTAAATTGCAGTAGAATACCGTTCCTAAATGTACAACGCTAAAGTTCCACATGACCCATTATTTCGTCAGTGTGAAAGCTTTGAGACACAAACTGGCGACCAGAGTTCACGGCCAGGACCCTGTTGTAGCACGTGCATCACAAGTAATTGTCTTGATTTCGTAGGACCTTGAAAACCTCCTCCCTTTTTCACCAAACAAGCACGCTCTCTGAGCCTCGGACTTTATTTTGCCAATCGAGTTTCGGAGTGAACTGTAGTACTGTACAGATACGTTTGACTTTTATTTACATGGGGAAAGCATGGGCGCGGCCATTTTGAAACAAGACAGATAAACGGAGACAAACATTTGCGTCTGAAAGCATGCCTTTTCTTACATCAAATTATGCTTACAGATATCACGCAATAACGGAACTAGATTGTGAGCTCAGACACTAAAGTTCAAGATTAACAAATGAGCGATTACCCGCTTCAGCTTGTCCGGCCTAATGTTCCTCAAATGCTCGATATATCGCATCTCTAAAAGCTAACAAATAATAAAAGCGCTTTTCGACCTAACTCCTTGAAATTTCTGTGCAAGTCACATGTATGTACTATCCCAAAAGAATGTACTCCTGTTAAATTCACACTCATTGTTCTAAATCATGTCTCTCCGTCAAAACTAATATTTAGTTTTACTTTCATTGATCATTATTTCAGCTCACAGAGTTGATCGAATTTCTGTTATCTAACGCGCATCCTTGAAACAGTAACCCTGCATTTTATCCCAACAGTTTATTTCGACCTTTTTGAACCGTCCGTCTGATGACAGAATATAAGGGAATAGAAATAGAAAGAAAGCAGCAAACACAAAATCAACTTACCTTTCTCGCCTCCCGAAGAAATCACATGGGTGACCCTCCACCACGAAATGAGTCGCATGTCACCTCGCGCGGTTCTGCGCAAGGCTTGATATAAGTCCGGAGAGTGTCTGGTAACAGTGTGAGGGTCACCTTAGTTAAAATTAATATTAAAAGTCCTACGGTTTTGAGCCATTAAGGACTTGAGTGTTTGTCCGCTTTCAAAAAGAGGAAAGAAAGAAACAAAAAATAAGGAGAGGAGGGCAGGGGGTGGGGTTGAGTTGATAATGCTCTGTGGAATTTGTTAAAATGAAAAGTAGTTAAGATGTTTCTTGGTAAGAATTATAAGTCTGTATTCTATATCTTGAATAACGGGCTTGTAATATTATTTTTTTTTTATTTCAAATCGAGTTAAAAAGTGGAACCTTTCAGGATCACCAATAAAACCAAATAGATGAGCAAGTAAGAGGAACACGAACAATAAATCTCAAAACTTTTTACAAATAAAAGGATTAAGATGTAAGCCACGAAGGCCGTGGTAATAAAAACAATATGTACAGTTTGGCGACTAGTGGGCCTTGGGTGAGGATATGTTGTCTAGAAGGTAGTCGCTGGAATCAGGAGGGATGGCGGGAGCCACTCGACCTCAAACTGAAACACGCTGATGTGATAATCTGGGCTTAGTTATACCCACAGCCCCATGTCCGAGTCCCTGACCAGTCGGCACAGCAGCAAGCTGTGTGACCAGCCTAGAGAACTGCTACTGCGCAGATAATCCTGGGGACTCAGACCATGGAGCTGCATATGGTCATATAAGGTTTTAAAGGTAATTCTATTTGTAGCGCATGGAGCGAAAATGTGTTGAAATGAATAGGGTTCTCCACAATGGCAGGACTTGTTAAAGATATGGAAGCGGCAGCCGCCGGCACGGAGGCGTCTGAAGATAGTGAGGAGGTTTGTTGGGAGATCGGGGTGTAGATCGTTCATATCAATGGGTTGATAGGACAGAGATGTTACGTACTGACTTCGAATGAGTTTACGGATTTTACTGTAGAACTCGGTTACTGAGTAGCCGATGTTAGTGTTAGCTGGGCTAGATTCTGCCGCTTCTTTGGCAGCGACATCCGCCAGTTCATTTCCCCGGACCCCTACGTGAGAGGGGACCCAGAGAAATGATACGGATGTGCCGGATGAGATTAACTGGTGACATATAAAGAGGATTTCTCTTTGTAGCTCTGCCCGATTTGATGTGTTTCGATGCAGAGCTTGTAATGAAGAGCGCGAGTCAGAGCAGAAAACTACCGCACGCGGTGTGACTGGGAGGTCATTTATAAAAGTGCATGCCATGAGCAAGGCAAATAGCTCGGCTGAGAATATGGAGATGTCTTTATTAAGAGTATATTTCCTTGAGATTTTGAGATCTGGGATCACAAAGGCGCAGCCAACGCTGCCGTCTGCAAATTTGGATCCGTCAGTAAAGACTTTTAAATGCTCCGAGAATTTGTAGTTTAGGGTTTCTTTTGTAACAGTAGCTAGGTAGACGGGGTTATCTTTTTTGGTAGTATTATCTTCACTGTCGTATATGATAGTAGGGGTTTCCTCAAGCCAAGGCGGGTAGGAGGGCGGGGGGACCCTGGCCAGCTCACTGACCTTCACCCCGCTATCGGCTAGAATGCGGTTTACTGTGTCGGATAAGGGTAGCGTTTTGGCCAAGAGTTGAGTGCTATGTTTGGTGTTGGCCTCATAATTTTGGTGCTGAGGAAAAAAGTCAGTCAGGACCTCGCAGGCAGAGTTCTCTACCGCGTGGGCTCTGACAGCATACTGAGCTGAACGGAGTTTTATCTCATCCACAAGGGGCAGCCACCCACACTCGCTGTAGACTCGACTCTTACTCGCTTGTTGGGAGAGTCCCAGAGCTATTTTGAGCGCCCTGCACTCTATAATAGCCAGTTTTTTCATGAGCGCCGGGCGCGTCGCGAAATAAGCTTCGCACCCGTAAAGGAGGCGGGAGCGAATTAATGCCCGCACTACCTCTGTGACACACTTACGCCCTCTGGCCCAGGATTGGGACGCCAGGTAGCGTATGATATAAAGATCCTTGTTGGCCTTATTGATCAGATGTTCGATATGACTGGTCCAGTTAAGTCGGGTATCGATGATAACGCCGAGGAACTTAACTTCTGAGCTCGGTTTGATAATATCACAACCTATCTTTATACTGCAGTTCCTGTACAGTTGTCTACGGGAGACAACAAGAAAGACTGTTTTATTTGAGGCTAGTTGGAAGCCGTTGGTGTACATATATTGACAGAGGTTGTCGATTTTAGTTTGGTAAGAAGATAAGTCAACAGTGTTGGTAACTCTGTTATGGCGTGGTCTATTAGTGTCTATTAAGGCGAGGTCGTCCGCATACAGAAGTACACTGGCACCGTCAACCTTAACAGAAGTAATGTCATAGAGCATGATGCTGAATAAGTTTGGCGCGATGATACTGCCCTGGGGAACCCCCATGTCCAGCGCATGGGTTTCGGACACCGAAGAGCCCACCCGGACAGACATCTTGCGATTGCTGATGAAGTTTTTGATGAATTGGTACATGTGGCCAGAGACACCGATTCTGCCGAGTTTTAGGAGTAGACGAGCATGCCAGACGCTGTCGTACGCAGATTTAATATCAAAGAAGGTTCCAAGAAGAGAATTATTACTATGTGCCAAGGTCTTTTTGATTTTTTCAGTGACGTGCACAATGTGGTCCGCACACGAACGACCTTGCCTAAAACCTGCCTGGCATGTAGGAATGATATTGTGTTTATTGAGGTGGAACTCCAGCCTCTGGTTCACCACACGCTCAAAGATCTTGCTGAGGTGGGGGGTTAGTGATATGGGGCGGTAACTGCCAGGTAGATTGCCCGGTTTTCCGCTCTTCAATACTGCTACTACTTGTGAGTCTGACCACGCTGCGGGGATAGTATCCTTTAACCAGCATAGGTTGAAAAACTGAGTGAGCAACTTAACAAAGTTAGGTGGTAGATGTTTTATCATGTGATATGATATTGGGTCTAAACCTGTGGATTTTTTGGGGTCTTTCACAGAAGAGATGGCGTTTTGGACTTCTTTTGCCTTAAACATGCAGTTTATAGGCAACTGGTTGTCATCTGGGGGGTATGTGAAACCCTTCTCCTGATCTAACCTATAATTGAGTCGTTCAGTATCTAGGGATTTTGATTGACTATTTTTGGCAAAGGTATCTGCTAATAGGTTTGCCTTTTCAGAGTCAGTTGTGGTCATTTTATCACCCGATAGTAGTGGCTTTTCTTTAGTTCTGTATCTACATTTAAATCTGCGGATTTTCTTCCAGATTTTGCCACAGTCTTTGTAATCTTTAGTTTCTTTGTGGACAAAGTTTTCCCAGTTTTGAAGTTTAGCCTCAGCGGTGATCTGGTTAAATTGTATTTCAGCTGACTTCATATTCGTGAAGTTAGCGTCTGAGCAGTGCCTGAGATATGTCCTAATGTGATATCGCTTGTTTGCCAAGGCTTCATCACAGTCTGCATTCCACCACTCATTCCTTTTGGCCTTACAGTTAGGATTTACTGATTTAAGCGGAATGTGATTATTGGCAGCAGTGAGTATACATTGACGTATGTTATTGTAAGAGGCTTCGATGTCATCCGTAAGGAGAGTTTCCTCCCTGACACCCTCGAGCTCCGCACGGAAGCTGTCCCAATTTGCCTGTTTGTAATTGTACTTTTTTCTGACCTCCGAGTTATTGCGATTAGGGGCGAAGTGGCGGAAGGTAAGAACAATGGGTAAGTGATCGGAGCCGAGGGCGTCCGGGAAAACGTTCCAGTCGATGTCAGTGACTATGGCATTTGAGCAAAGGGAGAGATCGATTGCTGACGGGGAATGGTCAGCTCTGTCTGGAAGTCTGGTTGCCGAGCCATCGTTTAGTATACAAAAGTCAGTTTCCAAAATGACGTCAGCAAGGTTGCTATTGGCATGTTTGTATCTAGGGTTAGCAGAGTCCCACAGAGGGTGGTGATTATTAAAATCACCCATCACGCACCAGTGTGCCCTGCCATGATCCAGGGATTTTAGCCAGTCGGTAGTTCCTTTTTTATTACACCCGTGGGGGTAATATATGTTAACTATGTTGAGGTTTTTGGATCCTTTTATTTCGATTTCAACAGCACATGTACTGAGATTTTCTGAACTAGGGATGAGAGGTGCAAAGGGTTTGTAATTTAAGGAAGACTTTAGATAAATAGCTGTTTGAATGAGTTGCCCTGAGCCCTTTTGCTCTACTATGGGAGGGAAGTCAAAACCATCTATAGAAGGCAGTAGGGAGCGTTTTCTCTTGACTGACTGGATAACTAAGATGTCAGCAGAGTGATTTGATATATAATTATATAGCTGAGAGAAGTTAGAGTTGATAGAGCGACAGTTCCACTGTAATATGATAAATCCGTGACCGCTTTCACCTTGTTCAGCCATTTTAACACGCACAAAGAAGGTAAGTTAAAGGGCAGATTTAAAATAGGTTAAAAAGTGGTTTTAACAGCTTTCATATCCGTCACGGACAACTGCTTGGCACCAGCAAGGGCGCCCAGCGCCAGAGTGGCGCCGCCCGGAATGAAGCGTTCAACCTTGGTGTTGGAGAGTTGTGTGTATGTAGCTGAGAGGGAGTCGATCAGGTCGAGAGGACTCTGCATCTGTCTGGCCTTAACCATGAAGCCGAGGCACTGCTCGATGAAACCTTGAAGGCCTCTTTGTTGTTCATTTAAATTTGCATATTGCTCTCCTGTTTTTAGCTTATCTAGTGCAGCGTCGGCTAGCTCAAGCTCTGCCTTCTCCTGCTCCTCCCTCATCTGCTGCTTTATTTCCTGTTCAGTTTTAAGTTTGTATTCTCTGAATCTCTGGGCCAATCCCTCCTCCATTCTCCCCATCAACCTCTCGAAGAGCTGCTCTTCTTTCGAGTCCTCCTTCCTGTTCTGGGCTTTGCGTAGGAGGGAGGCCTTTAACCCGGGGGTCCCATGAAGCGGCGCCTCTGCCCGAGCCGTCTGAGACTTACAGGGCGCCTGGGGGCCAGGATTTGGATTTTGCGAAGTTGTTTGGTGCTTCGCGGTTGCAGCAGAACTGTCCGCATGAACTGGAAGGAGTGTATTGTCATGTTCGGTCATTTTGTTTTTGATTTCTTGTATTTTATTTACTTGCCCACCCAGGGGGGGTCTCTGGACAGCCAAAGAGTACCCGGACCGGGGGGTTGAGGTCCGCCGGATCGGTTGCGGAGGGGGACGCCAGAAGGAGTCCCTCATTTCCGCTGGGGCAGTCGCTGTTTTATTTTGTTGTTTGGCGAGCTCGCGCCGCGCCCGATCCAGGGCCTCAGAATATGGTATGTATGCTGCCGACCTGATCTTATTGGCCTGCAGCCTCAGTCTCATTTCCGGGCATCCAAGATAAGCGGCGGAATGCTCGCCCTTGCAGTTTACGCAATGTTTGGCCTTGGTGCACGTCGCTCCGTCGTGGCCCTTGGAGCCACATCGGGGGCAGATCTGCACTTTTGATTTGCATTGTTGTTTTAGGTGCGATAGTCTCTGGCACTTCGTACAGCGCCGCACTGGAGGAGTGTAGGGTTCGACGCCGTACACCTCACTCTCCAGAACGACGCTGTCTGGAAGAATTGCCGTTGTAAACGTGACACGGACCGCCTGAGACGGTTTCCCATCCCTAAGGAGAAGACGGCGAAAAGATCGAACCGAGGAGGGGCCCTTTTCTACAAGACTCCCATCCTCCATCCGGACGCGCACGCCCACTGCCATCTCAGACAGGTCTGTTCCTGAATGTATTGTGGGTATGCGTTTAATGACACCTTCGGTTGTTACCTCCGGACGGTGGCATTTCACTTTGATGCCGCCGATCGAGTCCAGCCTCAATAGCTTGTTTTGTTGTGATGCTGAGGAGCACCCTACCAGGACGCTCCCAGCTGCCAGCATGCGTATTTCTTTGACCTCGCCGATGGCAAGGTCAAAAGTTTTTTTCCTCCTGAGGCCGAGTCCCTGCAATGTTGCAGGGCCCTCCTTCAGGTCCTGCACCACCACGGGGAACTCTAAGAAGGAGGGAGGAGGTTGCTTGGGTTGGTAAAGAAGTTTTCTTCGGGGTCTTTGTTTTGTGTGTGTGTGTGTATTGGCAGGTGGTAGTGGCTGTTGAGTTGTCTGGTTTTCTTGTGATTCAGTTAGGGGTTGGGAGGTGTCGACCCCCCGGGCAGATGTTGCATGGGAAATACCTGTGTTTCCCTGAAGAGGGGGACCCTCGCAGAGGACCTTTTGCTTCTTTTTCTTTTTGGGCTTCTTACGATTGACTTCGGTGAAGTCTTCCTCAAAATGATCAGTAATCTGAGAGCGTGGGGGGCTATCCCGGAAGAGAAGAGATTCCGGAGAGCTCTGCCCCCCCTCAGGGTCGTCCTCCCGCAATCTCTTTCTCTTGAAAGGAGAAGATATGCTGGTTTTCTCATTGGTGATTGCTTTATTAAGCTGTTTGGATTTTGGGGACTGACCAGTCCGGCTGGCCCGGTCAGTCTCATTCAGTGATTCCATGGGAATATCTGGGGCGCGGTCAGAACCGCTTGCTGTTTGGTCCATATTAAGGGACCAATCTTGCTCCCTCAGAGCAGTGGTGTCCGTTGGAAGGTAGTTATCTACCCAGATGAACGTTTCCCGCCTATCAGCAAAGGTGGTGTTTGGCAGTTTGTGTTTAGCAACTTGGCTCATCACTTACAAGGTACGGTACGGTCACCAAGAAAAAACAAGCCAAACAGCTCAGGGTTAAAAAGGCAGGATAAGAGCAGGGTAACAAAAGCGTCCCTAGACAAAGAGTGAGCTGAAGCTCACCCTTCTAGCGACTTTCACTTCTCTCCCGAGAAACACGAGGACTCCTGCAGGGCGAGTGGGAACGCCACCAAGGGCAGCTAGCCCCCTTTCTGGACCCACGCCAAGAGCAGAGGGAGCTGTGTCGTGTGTTTAAGACACAACGAAAATGTGATTGTCCCCCTTTACCCTCAGGAATTCGGGAGAAAATCGCTATTTGAGCACTGACTTGGCTATGTAAGCTCGAGGTGCGTTAAAGCAGTCGCTATGTAATCAGCATGTTTGCTTGTGAAAGAACGCACTCTACGGGCCAGCAACTGCAGTGAATTACTCGTGCTGAGTGTGACATGACATGCACGTGACAGAACACGACATGACATGACATGAGGGTCACCTTAGTCACAGGCTTATAACTCAAACATTTTTCGCTCTTCTCTAAAACGGTTTTCACCACTGGATAGAGCATAACAAACTCTTTAGGAAAATGTAAAAATGTGAAAATCATGCAAAGGTGACATGTGACTCATTCCGTGGTGGAGCGTCACAATTGGTATTTTCCAGGTTCTGCTTCTCGACTTTTCCCCCACGTCTTGACACAAAGCCGGTCAGGACTGAAATGAAAGATGTCACGTGTATCTGACGCAGTTCCGGACTATACCATTATTCCGTAAGCCTCCCGTAAACCATCACAGAGCTCCCCGAGCGTCTACAAGCATACTTCCATTTGAACGCTCACCGAACGGGAACATCCTGGCTGCTTTCTGTCGAGCGTGAGAAATTTTCAAAGAATTTATTTTCGTGGACTTGGTGCTCTACAACAATGGCGCCTCGTTTTGGTGCTGGACGGCTGTTATGAATATTCAACTTACCGGAAATCACGCCCGGACAGTAAGCCTCCCGTAAACCATCACAGATACTGTCAGGCTTTTACACACAGTACAAACACTCTTCCATTTAAACGCTCACCAAACGGGAACATCCTAGGTGCCCTACGTAAAGAGCGAGCAATTTGTAAAGAATTAATTTTGCAGATTGTCAAAAATGAGTTACTTCCCTTCGGGTCTCATTCTATCGATGTAAACTGGCGATAGCCGTGGATCGATGATTATCAGAATGTTTTTGGACCGTGGTGCGTTTTTGCGCTAGACCTAACTTTTAAAATCTAAATAATAAATTGACAGCTTGTTACACAGACATTCTTTAATCATAAAAGAATTCTTTTTTCACCAAGACAAGATCAGTACAATTCGAAGTTTTGAAAGTTTGAAAAAAGAAAACCCCGGAAGCAGGATCACGCAAGGGTCGTAGCAGACGACGGTTTATAATGCATATCGCCGTTCCTCTCAACAGTCAAAAGCCATCGCTAGAGTTCTTGTGAACCACAGCCGTTTGTTTCGTGCATAAAAACGTGCTATTGTAGATACGCTCACATCGAGTCGCATTCAAATGACTAACTGACGACTACATTGTGAAAAAGGGAAACTGGATCACACGGGTTCACGATGGCTCCTGGGTAAGATAAACCACGCAAAAATAAATTCTTTGAAAATTGCTCGCTCTTTACGGAGGGCACCTAGGATGTTCTCAATCGGTGAGTGTTTAAAGTGAAAGGGTGTTTGTACTGTGTGTAAAAGCCTGACCGTATCTGTGATGGTTTACGGGAGGCTTACTGTGCCTTTAAAATTGGCAATCTAGTGGCTGCTCCGCCCGGCGTCTGGCATTATGGGGTTAGTGCTAGTGTAACCGAGTGACGAAACACTACGATCACCCCGGGAGGCGAAGTGCAATCAAACAGGATTGAAAATGTTAGGGCTAATTTCTTAGCCCTATAAAAACTGTTATGCAAACCCGAAGGTTTCCATGAACATACAGACAATCGGAAACCACCAGACTCCATCACGAACAGATTTCCACAATCCACGGGTGTTGACTTTTAAAGGCCAACAACTCGGGTGCAGTCTGCTGTGAAAGGAGCGGTAGCCTCCCCTGTCACAATTGTCCCCGTTTGAATGAACTTCGTCCCGAAGTTCCGAACCGGGGGACCACTGTCCATCCCAAGTTCGCAGAATGGGAACAGCACGAAAATGTTCAGTGGTCATATTATGCCATTACCTGAACATATCATGCCGAGTCCCATCCCTGCTCGCACTACGAACATACAGACAATCGGAAAACACCAGACCCCATCACAAACAGATTTCCACAATCCACGGGTGTTGACTTTTAAAGGCCAACAACTCGGGTGCAGAGTCTGCTGTGAAAGGAGCGGTAGCCTCCCCTGTCACATTAGGACTGGTTGGTCCGGTGTCAGAATAATGTGACTGGGTGAGACATGTGCTGCGACTTCTGTCTTGTGTGTGGCGCACGTTATATGTCAAATCAGCACCGCCCTGATATGGCCCTTCGTGGTCGGCTGGGCGTTAAACAAACAAACAAACAAAGTGTGCGTTTGTGAGTGTGTGTGTGTATGTGTGTGTGTGCGTTTGTGAGTGTGTGTGTGTATGTGTGTGTATGTGTGTGTGTGTGTGTGTGTGTGTCTGTGTGTGTGTGTGTGTGTGTGCGAGTGTGCGTTTGTGAGTGCGTGTGTGTGTGTGTGTGTCTGTGTGTGTGTGTGTGTGTGTGTGTGTGTGTGTGCAATGATCGGCATGCGAAATGAAAAACAAAGAAACATGAGCGTATACTCTATACGGTCAAACGGCACTTCTAGTCCGTTCCACTGAATAAATACGATGAAATAGCAAACGGAGAAACGACATTCGGAGAAACGAGATAAGGTCAACCGGGAGTACACCAAATAAACACGGCTTGAGTCTCTTTCCCGACATGCTCCAAGACAGGTCCTCATTTGTAGAACACTTTTAACCGAAAAAATTCAATTTCCTTTTCATCATAATGGTAAAATCTGCGATGAATTTTACAATGAATTTCGCTTTTTACAAAAAAATCAATTTTGTTCTCAAATAAGGGAAGTAAGCGCTCTATATGCATAAGACATGTGTAATGGAGAAAGCATATAGAGCGCTTACTTCCCTTTGGTTATTTGATCTCTAAACAACGCTCTGCCTCATTTCGTTTAAAGGTCAAGACCATGCTGTTTTATCGTCAAAAACGCTTCGAATCGTGTTCCTGCGCGACCGAACACTTCCCGATGTTTGCAGTTAGTTAGAAAACCACTTTCTTACCGTCTTCAACAATGTTTGGTTTACTTCGGAATCTTCTAAGGCCGTAATCCGACGAATTTCGTGACCGAAATTGGAAGAAAGTGTCGCGAAACACAGCACATCGTGTTGGCCGTTTCCAGTTAATCAGTCTTGCTGCAGAAGTTGTAAGCCCATCGGAAAAAGGTGACAACTGATGCCTAAACCTTTTTTCTATACTTCATAGCTATCAGCAGCCGTGCGCATTCCTTCGGCGTGTTGTTGATGCTCGATGTAGGCAAACGCCCACTTGAGCCAAAGCCGCTGTACACGAAATGACGTCACAGCCGGTTCTCGTCTACTGGCGGCCATTTCGAAGTCTCGTTTAGCAGACGAATTTGGCGGAACGTTTTTAATTAAATCACAATGATAAAGCTACGAATCGGTGAATTTCTTTACATTTTTGGAATCTTTAGGTGCATTTCTCTAACCTTCAGTCATCGGTTAGTGGTTCTAATAACCTTTAAAACAGCGTGGTCTGGTCCTTTAATTTGGTCATTTGATCGAGGAAAATTACTGCCATATGGTAGAGAAAAAGTACACGTAATATTGACAGTTGCCTCCCTTCCTTCGAAAAAATGCACCCAAATGGCTGCCACCGATGTTTTCGTTCTAAAATCCATGTAAATGAAGGGCCTCAGTGCAGTTCATTCCGTTACTTCAAAAGTATATAAAATGACTTGTTATCCAAGTGCAGGTTCTTCAAAATTAGTTAAATTGCAGTTTTAAGAAAACCGTGCCTGCATTTACGACGCTAAAACTGAACATAACTTCGAAATTAAAGGCTTAAATTGCAGTAGAATACCGTTCCTAAATGTACAACGCTAAAGTTCCACATGACCCATTATTTCGTCAGTGTGAAAGCTTTGAGACACAAACTGGCGACCAGAGTTCACGGCCAGGACCCTGTTGTAGCACGTGCATCACAAGTAATTGTCTTGATTTCGTAGGACCTTGAAAACCTCCTCCCTTTTTCACCAAACAAGCACGCTCTCTGAGCCTCGGACTTTATTTTGCCAATCGAGTTTCGGAGTGAACTGTAGTACTGTACAGATACGTTTGACTTTTATTTACATGGGGAAAGCATGGGCGCGGCCATTTTGAAACAAGACAGATAAACGGAGACAAACATTTGCGTCTGAAAGCATGCCTTTTCTTACATCAAATTATGCTTACAGATATCACGCAATAACGGAACTAGATTGTGAGCTCAGACACTAAAGTTCAAGATTAACAAATGAGCGATTACCCGCTTCAGCTTGTCCGGCCTAATGTTCCTCAAATGCTCGATATATCGCATCTCTAAAAGCTAACAAATAATAAAAGCGCTTTTCGACCTAACTCCTTGAAATTTCTGTGCAAGTCACATGTATGTACTATCCCAAAAGAATGTACTCCTGTTAAATTCACACTCATTGTTCTAAATCATGTCTCTCCGTCAAAACTAATATTTAGTTTTACTTTCATTGATCATTATTTCAGCTCACAGAGTTGATCGAATTTCTGTTATCTAACGCGCATCCTTGAAACAGTAACCCTGCATTTTATCCCAACAGTTTATTTCGACCTTTTTGAACCGTCCGTCTGATGACAGAATATAAGGGAATAGAAATAGAAAGAAAGCAGCAAACACAAAATCAACTTACCTTTCTCGCCTCCCGAAGAAATCACATGGGTGACCCTCCACCACGAAATGAGTCGCATGTCACCTCGCGCGGTTCTGCGCAAGGCTTTATAAAAGTCCGGAGAATGTCTGGTAACAGTGTGAGGGTCACCTTAGTCACAGGCTTATAACTCAAACATTTTTCGCTCTACTCTAAAACGGTTTTCACCACTGGATAGAGCATAAAAAACTCTTTAGGAAAATGTAAAAAAATTAATATGAAAATCATGCAAAGGTGACATGCGACTCATTCCGTGGTGGAGGGTCACAATTGGTATTTTCCAGGTTCTGCTTCTCGACTTTTCCCCCACGTCTTGACACAAAGCCGGTCAGGACTGAAATGAAAGATGTCACGTGTATCTGACGCAGTTCCGGACTATACCATTATTCCGTAAGCCTCCCGTAAACCATCACAGAGCTCCCTGAGCGTCATACTTCCATTTGAACGCTCACCGAACGGGAACATCCTGGCTGCTTTCTGTCGAGCGTGAGAAATTTTCAAAGAATTTATTTTCGTGGACTTGGTGCTCTACAACAATGGCGCCTCGTTTTGGTGCTGGACGGCTGTTATGAATATTCAACTTACCGGAAATCACGCCCGGACAGTAAGCCTCCCGTAAACCATCACAGATACTGTCAGGCTTTTACACACAGTACAAACACTCTTCCATTTAAACGCTCACCAAACGGGAACATCCTAGGTGCCCCACGTAAAGAGCGAGCAATTTGTAAAGAATTAATTTTGCAGATTGTCAAAAATGAGTTACTTCCCTTCGGGTCTCATTCTATCGATGTAAACTGGCGATAGCCGTGGATCGATGATTATCAGAATGTTTTTGGACCGTGGTGCGTTTTTGCGCTAGACCTAACTTTTAAAATCTAAATAATAAATTGACAGCTTGTTACACAGACATTCTTTAATCATAAAAGAATTCTTTTTTCACCAAGACAAGATCAGTACAATTCGAAGTTTTGAAAGTTTGAAAAAAGAAAACCCCGGAAGCAGGATCACGCAAGGGTCGTAGCAGACGACGGTTTATAATGCATATCGCCGTTCCTCTCAACAGTCAAAAGCCATCGCTAGAGTTCTTGTGAACCACAGCCGTTTGTTTCGTGCATAAAAACGTGCTATTGTAGATACGCTCACATCGAGTCGCATTCAAATGACTAACTGACGACTACATTGTGAAAAAGGGAAACTGGATCACACGGGTTCACGATGGCTCCTGGGTAAGATAAACCACGCAAAAATAAATTCTTTGAAAATTGCTCGCTCTTTACGGAAGGCACCTAGGATGTTCTCAATCGGTGAGTGTTTAAATGAAAGGGTGTTTGTACTGTGTGTAAAAGCCTGACCGTATCTGTGATGGTTTACGGGAGGCTTACTGTGCCTTTAAAATTGGCAATCTAGTGGCTGCTCCGCCCGGCGTCTGGCATTATGGGGTTAGTGCTAGTGTAACCGAGTGACGAAACACTACGATCACCCCGGGAGGCGAAGTGCAATCAAACAGGATTGAAAATGTTAGGGCTAATTTCTTAGCCCTATAAAAACTGTTATGCAAACCCGAAGGTTTCCATGAACATACAGACAATCGGAAACCACCAGACCCCATCACAAACAGATTTCCACAATCCACGGGTGTTGACTTTTAAAGGCCAACAACTCGGGTGCAGAGTCTGCTGTGAAAGGAGCGGTAGCCTCCCCTGTCACAATTGTCCCCGTTTGAATGAACTTCGTCCCGAAGTTCCGAACCGGGGGACCACTGTCCATCCCAAGTTCGCAGACTGGGAACAGCACGAACATGTTCAGTGGTCATATTATGCCATTACCTGAACATATCATGCCGAGTCCCATCCCTGCTCGCACTACGAACATACAGACAATCGGAAACCACCAGACCCCATCACAAACAGATTTCCACAATCCACGGGTGTTGACTTTTAAAGGCCAACAACTCGGGTGCACAGTCTGCTGTGAAAGGAGCGGCAGCCTCCCCTGTCACATTAGGACTGGTTGGTCCGGTGTCAGAATAATGTGACTGGGTGAGACATGTGCTGCGACTTCTGTCTTGTGTGTGGCGCACGTTATATGTCAAATCAGCACCGCCCTGATATGGCCCTTCGTGGTCGGCTGGGCGTTAAGCAAACAAACAAACAAAGTGTGCGTTTGTGAGTGTGTGTGTGTCTGTGTGTGTGTGTGTGTGCGAGTGTGCGTTTGTGAGTGCGTGTGTGTGTGTGTGTGTCTGTGTGTGTGTGTGTGTGGGTGTGTGTGTGTATGTGTGTGTGGGTGTGTGTGCGTGTGTGTGTGTGTGTGTGTCTGTGTGTTTGTGTGTGTGTGTGTGTGTGTGTGTGTGTGTGTGTGTGTGTGTGTGTGTGTGTGCAATGATCGGCATGCGAAATGAAAAACAAAGAAACATGAGCGTATACTCTATACGGTCAAACGGCACTTCTAGTCCGTTCCACTGAATAAATACGATGAAATAGCAAACGGAGAAACGACATTCGGAGAAACGAGATAAGGTCAACCGGGAGTACACCAAATAAACACGGCTTGAGTCTCCTTCCCGACATTAATTTTGCTTTTAACAAATAATCCAATTTAGTTCTCACCATTGACTGCTAATGTGTTTCTAGCGCAGCAAGGGAGGGGGGGGGGACTACCGGCACGGTTGGCCTAGTGGTAACACACCGGTGACACTGTGACGGTTCCCCTACGCTTTGTGTTCGGTGCCCTGACCCTTTGTGTTCGGTTCCCACTCGGTTCCCCCACGCCAAAATTCGCGGACAAGATCGAGGTACTGTCACCCAAAACATCCATTTATGGTAGTATTACGCAATGTTGCTCTCTGAGAATGGTCTTGTTAGATCTGTGAGTGTTTACACTACATGCCTAGGTGCTGTTGGATTGAAGGTTTTTGATATTTTAGCCGTTATTAGGTAGAATGCCTTCCACTTTACTGCAAAACTGCATAATTCGTAGCATCGGCAAGAAATATCCTACCAAAAAATGCCTGCTTGGAACTGTCGTTGGTCCAGCAAAAAGTTCAACATGTCTGTAGCAGACAGCCCAAGTTTCAAGATTGTAGGGCCATCCAAACAGCCGTAATAATAAAAACAACAAAAGTAGTCAGTGAAATTGGCTGTGTTCGGTCCCCCCACACTTTTGTGACGTAGGCGTGACGGTTCCCATAATTCATTGTGTCGGTCCCCACTTTCTGTGTCGGACCCCACTTTCGATCTAATTTCTCTGTGACGGACCCCACAACCAGCCTATTTTGTGTCGGTCCCCACACCTTCTTGGATTTATGACTTGCCGGTTA
>NC_090258.1:31637677-31745177 GCF_037325665.1 Littorina saxatilis
ACACACACACATACACACACACACACACAGACAGACACATAGACACACACACACAGACACACAGACAGAGACACAGGCAGACACAGACACACACACACACACAGACACAGACATACAGAGACACAGACATACAGACACACAGACACAGAGACACACACACAGACACTGTCACACACACAGACACTGTCTGTCTGTCTGTCTGTCTCTGTCTCTGTCTCTGTCTCTGTCTCTCTCTCACCTCGGATGCAAGCTGGATGAAGACAATACTTTAGTATGCTTACTCCATTATAATGGAAAATAAAACAGGTCATATTTTAATTATTATGTCTGATTTGTTTTCGTATCTCTCATCATTGTCTCGTGATGTCCAAATCTACATGAAAATTGTGCAGTATATTTGCATGCCTCTTTGTATCTGTGTCTCTCGATCTCTCTCGGTTTACCCTTTGGGTCTTTCTCGGGGACACAGAATACGAATAAAGCAGATAAAAGAAGAAGACAAATACGAAAGAACAGAAAGAAGAACTACAGATTTGATGATTCACGAACCAAAACAAGCGGACAGGGGAGTAAGGGGGTTATTGTAGAATCAGAATGGCTATTAGTATATTGTCTACTAGAGGAATACCCGGCTTCGCCGGGGTGAATCGCGAGACAGAGACAGACAGCGTGGCGGTTCAGTCACCACAATCTCCTAAGGCGAAGTCCTCTCAAACGGGATTGAGAATTATAGAGCTTATTTCTAAGCCCTGTATTAACTGTTATGGCTTCTCAAAGGCCAGAACATACAGACAGACAAAAGCCGCCAGACCCCATCACAAACAGAACTCTACAATCCACAGGTGTTGCCTCCACACACACACACACACACACACACACACACACACACACACACACACACACACACAGAAGCCGTATATATCTATCTATATATATGTCGTAACGAAATCTGGTAATTGCCGAATTCGTGAAATCGGCAATTGCTTGCCGAGAACGCGAATTCGGCAGGCTATTGCCGAAATTGTGAAAAGCCTGATTAAAGTTGTCGAATTCGTGAAATCGGCAACTGATTTCACGAAATCGGCAATCGATTTCACGAAATCGACGATTTTGTCGATTTCACGAATTCGGCAACTTTAAACAGGTTTTGGTACAACAGAATTTTCTGTAGCCGATTTGTCACGAGTTGACTGAATAAATGAGATAGAGGAAAGTAAATCGGTGAATATGGCCTTGTGTGTGACTGCGTGTGTATATGTGTGTGTGTGTGTGTGTGTGTGTGTGTGTGTGTGTGTGTGTGTACGTGTGTGTCTTGTGTGGTGGCGGTGGTGGTGGCGGTGTGTGTGTGTGTGTCTTGTGTGGTGGTGGTGGTGTGTGTGTGTGTCTTGTGTGGTGGTGGTGGTTGTGGTGGTGTGTGTGTGTGCGTGGTGTGGTCTTGCGTGTCTTGTGTGGTGGTGGTGGTGGTGGTGTGTGTGTGTGCGTGTCTTGTGTGGTTGTGGTGGTGGTGTGTGTGTGTGTCTTGTGTGGTGGTGGTGTGTGTGTGTCTTGTGTGGTGGTGGTTGTGGTGGTGTGTGTGTGTGTGTGTCTTGTGTGGTGGTGTGTGTGTATGTGTGTATGTGCATAGAATGACAATGGCATGAACGAGCACGGCATTTTTGTTTGTTTAATAATTATCATTGCTGAAGACCATGCATGTGCAAATTTTAGGGAAAAGGGAAAATTTCAAGGAAAAGACAAGTTGGAAAAGTAGATAAACAGAAATTGCTCAAGACGACATGTAGTATCCATGTCTAAGGTAAGTTAAGCAACAAAATACAGGGACAAGAAACAACTGAAAATAGTAGTAATTGCTCAAGACCATGTATGTGCAACGTAAGTGATGTTACGCCACAACGTCCAGGGGCGGACGAGGGGGGGGCACAGGGGGCACGTGCCCCCCCCCCCGAAAAAAAAAGAAAAAAAAAGAAGAAGAAAAAAAAAAGATTTTTCTATGCTGATTCTATGACCATTTCTAAGTTCAAATGGCACCAGATGGCACCATTTTGCTTCTTTGGGCAAAATTTTTTTCCGGGGGACCATGCCCCCGGACCCCCCTAGCAAATTCGGGCGCTTTGCGCCCATCACATTCACTTTCGATTCAAAGTGCCCCCCCCCCCCCTTACAAAGCAACTGATCCGCCCCTGACGTCAGTCGCACGAAACGTCGGGGACAAGAGAAGTCGAAAAAGTAGGAAAACAGCAATTGCTCAAGACGACATGTAATATTCGTGTCTAAGGTGAAAATACAAGGACAAGAAACAACTGAAAATAGTATTATTGATCAAGACCATTTATGTGCAACGCAAGTGATGTTACGCCACAACGTCACAACGTCAGTCCCACGAAACGTCAGGGACAAGAGAAGTCGAAAAAGTAGGAAAACTGTAATTGCTCAAGACGACATGTAATATCCGTGTCTAAGGTAAGTATAATGTATCATCCATGTGTAATGTTACAAGTAAGGTAACACCACAACTTTCCACGACGTCTTATTTGTTGGTACATTTCCCGTTTCTTGGGTGGCAGTGGCTGTTGCACTTCACGGCGGATTTCTTGCATGTGCATCGTTTTGATGAGCAGGTTGACCCGCAAGAGCACTTGGAAAACCCTTGTCCGCCATGAGCGGAGTGCAGACCTGCAAGGTGCCTCACCGACATCAGATCGGGGTTCACATCTCTGACGATATTGCTATCACCTTTTAACAGCTCGGATCGGCTGAATGTGGTATTCACAGTGCCGTGCTCGGTGCCAATCCGGTAAGTTTCTCTGGGTGTCACTTCAACCACTACACCTGGAATGTTTCTGCTATCAAGGCGTCCTCGATCAAATTCTGAAACTGGTATGAGGACGGCATCTCCGACCTGAAAAGGTGACAGCCTTTGCTTCGTTCGCCTGAGCATTTCACTTCGGCTCTTATCCTGTCCCTTTCTTGCTTCTTCTCTACGCGTGTTGATCAGAGCTACGTGCGTTGTCAGTGGATCTACAGTTTCAGATATTGCGTCGTCTTCTCTTGTAGACGGGGCAACGCCGTCATCGGCATTCGTAGATGACCAACTGTCATTGACGGGGCTCATATGTGAAGCGAGACTACCCTCGAAATCTGTTTCTTCTTCGTCCTCGTTGTCTGTGTCAGACCTGGCCTTTGTTTGAGTCGCACGTAGATGGGCTATTGCAGCACTGACTAACTCATGTTCTGCGTCTTCTCTTGAAGAAGGTCCTGCGGCTTGCGGAGATAACCTACTGTCATCGATGGGGCTCATCTGTGGAACGAAATCTGTGTCATCGTCGTCTGTTTCACCATGTGGGGGTGTAGTATTTGCTAGAAGTCCAGCAAGCTCTTCTTCGGTTTCCAGCTTCCTCATCACACCATTAGGGAGGCTAGTTTTCTGCAGCCCAACCAGTGGCTTTTGGCCAAACATGACCTCAAAGGGAGAACGGTTGTTCAAATTTCGATGCGCTGACGAATTCTTTTGCAGCATGACAAATCGCAGACCTTCCGCCCATTTGCTGCAGGAGTTGTCTGTTGTCCATGCAATTAACATCTGCTTGATGTCATGGTTTGATCCTTCGACGCTACCTTGGCTTCGGGGGTGCCTCGGCCGCCCATGCACGATCATCAGCGAAGGCCACAATTCTTTCAATTCCTATACCACTTTCGCCGCGAATTCACGACCATTGTCGCTCTGCAAGATGCATGGGGCTCTTATCAGTGTAAAAATATCAATCAAGTTGTAGGCGACTTCTGCAGCGGTCCTCGACTTCAGTGGTCTCAGAAAATTGAACTTAGTGAAGTGATCCTGGTAGTTCATTATATTCACGTAGTCTCTATCTGGCTGTGACTCCATGATGATGAGGTCCACCTGTCCTCGCGAACCCAATCCCGAACTGCATAATGGTTTCACCACCAGTCCCTTGTTTGGCTTTGACTTCTTCTTCTGACACGATTCGCAGTTTGCTAGGAATATGGCCACCATCCGTTCAGTAATATTGCAGTATTTGTCGTGAAGTCCGAGGCGTGTCTTCTTTACTCCTCCGTGTCCGGTACTGACATGGGCCTCCAGGATGCGTTGGAATAAATCCTCCTTGGTTATCAAGTACCTTGGGTGTGCGGTGGCATCGTGCCGTTTCTGGATTAAAGAAAAGCGAGTTTCAAAACGGGCAATAGATAGTATGTTCATGTTGACAGATGTATTGTTATTAGATAAATGTCACACACACACACACACACACACACACACACACACACACACACACACACACACACACACACACACACACACACGTCTGATTTCCATAAATGACTAACTACAATTGCGAGAGAGAGAGAGAGAGAGACATAGAGGCACAGAGAGAGAGAGAGAGAGACAGACAGACAGACAGACACAGAGAGACACACACAGAGAGACACACAGAGAGAGACAGAGAGAGAGAGAGAGTGAGAGAGAGAGACAGACAGACACACAGACAGACAGACAGACAGAGACAGACAGACAGAGAGAGACAGAGAGATAGAGACAGAGACTGCAGAGACACAGAGAGAGACACACATAGAGAGAGAGACAGAGACAGAGACAGAGAGGCAGAGACAGAGAGACCAGGCCCTCAAACTCACTATTGGTCACAGCGAAATAACGTTCTCCAAATCAGTTAGGAACCTAGGAGTCATGTTTGACGATGAACTGTCCATGAGAGTCCATGTGAACAAAGTTTGTCAGTTAGCTTACTATGAATTAAGGAAAATTAGCACCATCCGTCACTATCTTTCACAACAGGCCACTCAGACTCTTGTTACTTCACTTGTTCTGTCTCGTCTAGACTATGGAAATTCTCTTCTTGCCGGCATCCCTGACACTCTACTCAACAAGCTCCAAAAGGTTCAAAATAGTGCTGCTAGGTTAGTTTTTAGATGTCCCAAGAGAACTCACACCACTCCACTCCTTCGTGCCCTGAACTGGCTCCCCATCGCTCAGAGGCTAGATTATAAACTTAGTAGTATGTGTTACAACGTCTTCAACCAAACTGCACCACACGCACTCACAGAAATTCTCACAGTCTACACTCCTTCTAGATCCCTCCATTCATCTGCTGACACAAAAATGCTCAAAGTTCCCCGACGCAATAAGAAAACTCAAGGACAACGTGCCTTCTCCTACATCGGCCCTGTAACCTGGAATAGCCTGCCTCTCTCTGTCCGTGATTCTGATACCCCGACCCAGTTCAAAAGCTCCCTCAAGACCCACCTTTTCCGATCCGCCTTTTCTGCTGATCAGTGAGAAGCAGTTACTTCACCTTGTATAAAATGTTTGGCACCGATGTATAAAATTCTTTTAGAGTTTTTAATAATGTACAGTTAGATATTTGCTTTATTATCCTTTATTTTGTACTTGTTTTATTATTAATATTATTATTTTTTGTACGGTTGATTGTGTGGAATGTAAGGTTGTGAGATTATTATGTACGAGTACGTCGAGTGTATGCATGAAGCGCCTTTGTAAACGCCACGAGCTTCCCTTTGGGAAGGTGTGCGCGTATAAATAATCATTATTATTATTAGAGAGAGAGAGAGACAGACAGACAGACACACAGAGAGAGACACACAGAGAGAGACAGAGAGAGAGAGAGACACAGAGAGAGACAGAGAGAGAGACACAGAGAGAGACAGAGAGACAGAAGATCATGCTTATGAAGATCATGATGTTGTTCTATTGCTTAGTCAGTCCTAGAAATAATGTCCTAGACCTGTCTTACCTTGCTGTTATCAGTATTTTTGCCCTCTTTCATTACGATGCTATGGTATTTCTGTGGGTCTCCACATGTGTTTGTTTATAAGGCGGAAGTGACCTCCCCTTGTACACAATAGGCCCTCAGAGGAAGCCTACGGACAGACTAGAATAGAACATGCACATAACACAGAATGTCTGCACAGCACACACACACACACAGCAATACAGCACACCGTCTTGTACCTCCTTCTGCCCTGCCGAAGTCGGGGTATCCTTTTTAATCCACCGAACAATTAATATCCACAGCCATGTGTGTCTCCTGCCTCCGAACACACACGCTACAGAGCTCGACTCGATGTGCGCAGTTTCGTATAAAAATTATTTTCCAAATTTCCCCACTGTGTTTTATAAAATAATCATATTATGAAAGCACATACATTCTTATCTTAGTTGTTATGTATTCATTGTTAGTAAACATCGGCATTATTCATGTTTTACTTTAAACGCAATCATTGTTATTTATAGATCACAGGCACCTGATGTAAGTAGGTCACACACGTGTAAATGTTGTGCCCATTCCTTGTTTTTGTTTCTGTTATTATTTTAGTTAGCAGGTCTAGTTGAGCACGTATTAAGTATCATGTACCCACTACTAGTCATTGTGCATTTTAGTTAATGGACTGATGATGTCATTTGTATGGAGTCGACGCACGTGCGAGGATATGTATGTGTGGGAGGGGGGGGGGGGGGCGCGGGAGATGGAAGCTTGCTGTATGTTATGTAATGTATATATTGTGTGTGATACGTGGAAATGTGATACTATTTATTTGCATGTATGATACAGGTACAAATGTGATAATTGTAGGCTTATACTAGTGATTACTGTGTGTGATACATGAAATGTGATATGAATGCTGTTTTTATATGTTATACTCTTACTTTCTCCCAAGCGCAAGACAAATTCTTCTATGAAAATTGAAGCCAATAACATTTGAGTTGAGTTGAGTTGAGTTGAGACAGACAGACAGACATACAGAGAGAGAGAGAGACAGACAGACAGACAGACAGAGAGAGACACACAGAGAGACAGAGAGAGAGACACAGAGAGAGAAAGAGAGAGAGAGACACAGAGAGAGACAGAGACAGAGAGAGACAGAGAGAGAGAGAGACAGAGAGAGAGAGACAGAGAGAGACAGAGAGAGAGACAGAGAGAGAGACAGAGAGACAGACAGACAGAGAGAGAGAGACAGAGAGACAGACAGACAGAGAGATAGACAGAGAGAGAGACAGACAGAGAGACAGAGAGAGAGAGACACACAGAGAGACACAGAGAGAGACAGAGAGAGAGACAGAGAGAGAGAGAAAGAGAGAGAGAGACAGAGAGAGACAGAGAGAGAGACAGAGAGAGAGACAGAGAGAGAGAGACAGACAGACAGAGAGAGACAGAGAGAGAGAGAGTGAGAGAGAGAGAGCGAGACAGACAGACAGAGAGAGACACACAGAGAGAGACAGAGACAGAGACAGAGAGAGAGACAGAGAGACAGAGACAAAGACAGAGAGAGAGAGAGAGAGAAAGAGAGAGAGAGACAGAGAGAGAGACAGAGAGAGACAGAGATACAGAGACAAAGAAAGAGAGACAGACAGAGAGAGAAAGAGAGAGAAAGAGAGAGAGAGACAGAGAGAAAGAGAGAGAGACAGAGAGACAGAGAGAGAGACAGAGAGAGAGAGAGAGAGAGATAGAGAGAGACAGAGACAGAGAGAGAGAAAGAGAGTGACAGAGAGAGAGTGAGAGAGAGAGAGAGGAGATGTTTATTACCTTTACTATTCTCTGTGAGCCAGCTATGTCCAACAGTTCAAACCGGCTTCTCAAATAGTAGTAACCGCGATCTTTGGTTTGCTGACCAGCAAGTGTTGAAATCATTGTATTGTAATCCTTTCTACTTGGTAGAATGTGCACGCTAAATTTCTCTTTTCTGATGGCATCATCAAACCTGTCGGCAAACAGCGCCTCCATCATTGAAAGCTTCCTTGTTATGAAGGAAATTGTGAATATAATTTGGGCTCCACATTTTTCTTTTTAAAGGGTGAGTATTTTTCACCGTTTATTTCAACTACATAAAGACCGATATGCACGTGAAAGTGACTGAACATTGTGGAGTTAACTCCAAGTCGACGGGGTTACCACAGGACGAAGAAGAAGAAGAAGAAGAAGATAAGCACAGAGAACAGTTCAGTTTGCCATCAGACGCGTGACAGCTCAGCTACACTACATTCTGTTGCACCAAAACATGTTTAAAGTTGCCGAATTCGTGAAATCGACAAAATCGTCGATTTCGT
This sequence comes from Littorina saxatilis, assembly GCF_037325665.1. NCBI lineage: Eukaryota > Metazoa > Mollusca > Gastropoda > Littorinimorpha > Littorinidae > Littorina > Littorina saxatilis. The sequence continues at coordinate 31,645,776 of NC_090258.1, forward strand.
GAAATCGATTGACGATTACGTGAAATCAGTTGCCGATTTCACGAATTCGACAACTTCAATGTGGCCTTTCACAATTTCGGCAATAGCCTGCCGAATTCGCGTTCTCGGCAAGCGATTGCCGATTTCACGAATTCGACAAATACGTTGCCGATTTCACGAATTCGGCAATTACCAGATTTCGTTACGACATATATATCTATATCTATTGTATAAATATATAGAGATAGATGAGAGTGTATTTTTCGCGTGGCTATAAATTGATTCGACCTTTGCACTTTTACAGTGAGGATAATTTACGGGTACATGCAAGGATAGCCCACAACTTCTAAGGCGAACAACTCTGCAGAGTCTGCTGTGAAGGGCGACGGTAGTCTCCCTGTCACACTCGACCCCCTTTGAATGAACTTAGGTCCCTCCCAGGTGGAATGGGAACAGCACGAAAATGATTTAGTGGTCTGAATATTTCATGTCGAGTCCCATCGCTGTCGACGACGCCAAATGTAACCGAGTGCCAAAACACCACAATCACCTTTGAAGGCGAAGTCCACTCAAACGGGATTAAGAATAACTGTTATGGCTTCTCGAGGGAAGGCCTGCACATACAGACACACCAAAGCCGCCAGACCACATCACAAACAGAACTCTACAATCCACAGGTGTTGCCCACACACACACACAAACACACACACACACACACACACACAGAGAAGCCATATATATATATGTATATCTATATCTATAAATATATAGAGATAGATGACAGTGTATTTTTCGCGTGGCTATAAATTGATTCGACCTTTTCACTTTTACAGTAAGGACAACTTACGGGTGCAATCGTGACATTCTAAAAATAGTAACGTAGTAACGGGAATATGGATTGACGCCACACGAAGGAAGGGAGATAAACGCTGAAAACACTGGAGAAGATAAGGAAGAGTTGCTGGGAATGGATCCAGAGAAAAACCAAAATCGGTTCAGCGCTGCCCGCTGAGAGCACGTATTGAAATATCTCATCGATGAGGTTGTAGCTGAATACGGACTCCAGGGCGGGGATGTAGCTCAGTCGGTAGCGCGCTGGATTTGTATCCAGTTGGCCGCTGTCAGCGTGAGTTCGTCCCCACGTTCGGCGAGAGATTTATTTCTCAGAGTCAACTTTGTGTGCAGACTCTCCTCGGTGTCCGAACACCCCCGTGTGTACACGCAAGCACAAGACCAAGTGCGCACGAAAAAGATCCTGTAATCCATGTCAGAGTTCGGTGGGTTATAGAAACACGAAAATACCCAGCATGCTTCCTCCGAAAACGGCGTATGGCTGCCTAAATGGCGGGGTAAAAAACGGTCATACACGTAAAATTCCACTCGTGCAAAAAACACGAGTGTACGTGGGAGTTTCAGCCCACGAACGCAGAAGAAGAAGAAGAAGGACTCCAAATTTGAAAAAGATCCACCGAGAACTTTGGCCGTGCATCGCGGACACACACACACACACACACACACACACACACACACACACACAGACAGACACAAGTCGTATGTATATATAGATAGATAGATGTCTCGAAAGCAAGTATTGGTTTGTGAGTCAAACGACTTGATCCTCAGAAAAATGTCAAAGAACAAAGTCACACACTGGTATTGCTCGTTTGCGATCAGTCTGAGACCCGGTTTTTCGGTTTTATCTTGCAAGCTTCACACATTTTTATATTAGAAGAAGAAAATATGTTCACTTGAAGTATACCTAATAGAGTGTAGGCAGATTGGTATTGATTAGGTCTTCATAATTTCCTCTACCAGATAATAAAAGGTAAGCCCTTGTCCGGGCCCCTGGACCAGTTTTGCCAAATCGAGGTCAAACTCGTGCATTTCATGACGTAACGTCTGTCTCATCCAGGTTGGACTGTGTCGGGGTTTTCCCGCATCGAACAATTGTTGCTAAAGGGGTTGTCTTTAAAGCTGGAAGCATTCCTACGTCAGTCATAGATACAGTGTTTAATCTATGTTGTTCCAGCGTGAGAGAGAGAGAGAGGACCGAGAGAGAGAGAAAGAGTGTGTGTGTGTGCGTGCGTGCGTGCGTGTGTGCGTGTGTGTGTGTATGTGTGTGTGTGTGTGTGTGTTTTTGTGTGCTTGTAGAAAGGAGCATTCACTGCAGGTTTATTGCCCGCGGCTGGTCAGAGAAGCAAGACAGACCTCGTTAGTGGCGCTGTTGGCGTCGCCAAACTAACTAGGGGTCCCTAACGTCCTCACTGGAAATGTTCCTTTTATGGACATGAGTTGATGATACGCTAAAAGGCTGGTAAAAGTGAGGACGAGGGGAGGATGACGGGGTGGGTAAGAGTGACGATGATACAAGTTTGTTAAAGTGTCAGTTCTTTTACTACGCAATAGTTGGTTTGGGTTAGGACCCAGTGTCTCGATCCAAAAGCGTTGGGGGTATGGGATTTTAAAAGAAAACGTTTATTTTCGAAAAACATTCTTTATAAAAAGGGATACAATTTTAGAGCCACTTTTTAAAACCAAAGGTTAAACAAGTCGCGTAAGGCGAAATAACAACATTTAGTCAAGCTGTCGAACTCACAGAATGAAACTGAACACACTGCTTTTTTCGCCAAGACCACATACTCGTCGTTTTGTCAGTCCACCGCTCGTGGCAAAGGCAGCGAAATCGACAAGCCATGTAGAATAGTGCTGTAGCGGTCGCGCTGAGCAGGATAACACGCTTTTCTGTATGTCTATTCTTTTTAGCTTACTGAGTTTGTTTTTAATCCAAACATATCATATCTATATGTTTGTGGAATCAGGGATCGACAAGGAATAAGATGAAATTGTTTTTAAATCGATTTTGGAAAATTAATTTTAGTTTTAATCATAATTTTCAGAGCTTGTTTGTAATCCAAATATAACATATGTATATGTTTTTGGAATCAGAAAATGACGAAGAATAAGATGAAATTATTTTTGGATCGTTTAATAAAAAAATTATTTTAATTACAAGTTTCCGATTTTTAATGACCAAACTTATTCAATAGTTTTTAAGCCAACAAGCTGAAATGCAATACCAAAGTCCGGCCTTCGTCGAAGATTCCTTTGCATGAGGGTGTGACAGTGCCGCCTCAATTTTTACAATAAGCCGGATATGACGTCATCAAAGGTATTAATCGAAAAAATAAAAAAAAACGTCCGGGGATATCATTCCAAGGAACTCTCATGTCAAATTTCATAAAGATCGGTCCAGTAGTTTAGTCTGAATCGCTCTACACACACACGCGCACCATTAACAGCGCAACATCCATTGCTATTTGTAATCCTGCGTTTTAAAGAATTTGAGTGATCGCCCTTGATTTCAAAGCATTTACATATGAGTGTCCGGTAAATTCCCATTCCATGTTTTTAGTGAGTAGAGAATAGCTCGAAAGTCCGGGCGGAATTCCAACCGGACTTGCGCTAGGACAATAAAAGTTCGGGCGGAATTTCTGACCAATCAACGACGAGAATAGCTCGAAAGTCCGCGCGGAATTCCGGGGACATGGCGTATCTGGCGTTCTATACAGGACAATAAAAGTTCGGGCGGAATGAGCAGCTTAGCCGTTTTTCTCTCCCTTTGCCACCGCGTGGCGGCGCTGCGGTAAACTGGGGCCAAATCAGAGGCCAAATCTAACTTCCTGCTTGCTAGGCTCACGTTCTACAAAACAACACTTGCAGCTGATTTTTTACGCGCAAAGATGAAGAAATTCGGCGACATGCAGCTCTCTGATCTTCGCGATGAAACGAGGAGCCAAAATTGACGGGCGTAAACAAGATCTTGTGGAGAGGTAAGTGAAAGAAAACTCATTTGTTTATCTCGGCTAGGCGTCTGCTACAGGCACAAGACAAACTATCGCTGCCTTTCTCATTCTGATTCTGCTTTAAATCGCGTTGTGTTGTAAACATTTTCAGGTGAAATCAATGTATTATGAAAGAAAGGGATTCAACGAACACCCAGTAGACAGTATGGAAACAGAAGCAAAGACCGGAGAAATTGGGCAGCGAGTGGGAGACAAGCTAGATCTATCTCAACTTCCCATCCCACTGCATTCACTGTTGAGATTGATAAACAATTTTGGCGAGAGAGAGAGAGAGAGAGAGGCCGGGGTGGGGTGAACTTTGTAACTGCAAAAAACAACTTGGAAACCGTTTGTTTTTGGTGTGAAAGTTCAACAGTGCAGCTTGTTATAAAACTGAAAGAGTAATGATCATAATAAAATATATGTGTTTTTGTGCTGTCTGACAGAGAACAAAATTACAGCTATGTACTTTGCTTCCATTTGTATCAAAATACTGTATTAATTAAATCTTCTTTTTTTCCAGACTGGAAGCATACGCAAGAAACAGCAATTTTGGCAGCACAACAACCCTGGAGAAGGAGTATGCAATGACAGTGCCTGACAGCAGTCTCTACAAGGACATCAACCTGGGCTCCCCGATACCAATCATCACAGAGAGAGGTGTGGCTGCCTACCTGTCCCACAACGGAGCAAAATTGACCACCATTGCAAAGGACATGTACAAGGAAAGGTACCTGACCCATTGTAGATTTGCACCTGGACACTCTAATAATTTTTTTATCAAATCTAAATGTCAGGCACAAATGAAGACACAAGTTAATTACATTGTTGATGTTGAAATTGACGCTGATGGCTTAGTTTCTGAAGCTCAGTGTGAGTGTGCTGCAGGTATGGGACCGACAGCACACTGTAAACATGTGTCAGCTGTGTTGCATGGTCTGAGTGTGTATGTGTCTGAAGGGGGTATGAAAACTTTGGAGACCTGCACACAAACACTACAACAGTTTCATGCAGTGAAGAGAGCCTATGGTGGTTCTCCTGTAAAAGCTGAAAAGCTAAAATTGCCCTTTGGAGACATGACAGTATATGATCCAAGGCCAGTCAGTGGTCGGGAGAGGGTGAACTATTCTAGTCACTTTTTCAATACGTGGAAGGCCTGTCCTCTTGTCAGTGAAAGACCAGTCTCACACCTGTTTCAACCTGTGAACATGAGAGCAGTGGCCCATGATCATGATTACTGTGTGGAAACTGTAGAAGACCGTTGTCTTAAGGGCCTGGGGGTTGTTTCAATAAGCTCTGATGAACAGAAGAGACTGGAAAAAGTGACACGGGGACAGGCCGGAAACGCTCAGTGGGCTACAGAGAGGACCAGGAGGCTACAATCCTCAAACTTTGGCCGTGTGTGTAAGTTAACAAGTAGAAGTGACATCACAGCTCTAGCAAAAAAATGGACATACAGACAGCCAACATGCAATGCACCCTCAATCAAACACGGACAGAAATACGAATTTAAAGCCCTACACAAATTTGCGGCAGCCACTGGGAAGAAGATCAGTGCCTGTGGTTTGTATGTATGTAAAACTTATCCATTCTTGGGGGCGTCACCAGATGCTATTATTGAAGAAGAGGGTGTGTCGCAGTCAGTGGTGGAAGTGAAATGCCCCTTCAGTGCAAAAGATCTACCCATTTCAGAGAACAATGTTCCATACCTAGAAAAAAAGGAAGGCTGCTACAAACTGAAAAAGTCGCATGACTATTTCTACCAAGTTCAAGGCCAGATGTTGTGTGTAGGAGCACAGTTAGCATACTTTGTAGTGTACACTTTCAAAGACCTGGTGATACTGGAAATTCCAAAAGATGATGATTTCATCACATCAATGGTTGAGAAGTTGCAGCAGTTCTTTGACAACCATTTCAAACTTGCTCTACTTGAGACAAATCTGTACAGAGACTTTGTTGCTGATGAAAAAGCTGAGGCCGAACAAGGTGAATCGGAGTGATGGACATGGTTGATTTCAGTCTTAAAATTTATAGTATCACCATGTTTTGAAAGTATTACTTGTTAGTGTATCACATAGATACCCCCCTCCCTACACACACTTTTTTTTGTGTATACTGAGCAAAACGTATACTGAACCCACCCCATACTTAAAACACTTTTTTTTGTATAAAGAGTTTGTTTGTTACTGGCTGTAGGTGTGTAGTAAGTTAGTCTGCAACTTTGAGTGTTATCTTGATAAAGTCAATGTTAAGTTTATATGGGTTAATTTAACAGACATCTGGTGACGCACCAAAGAATGGTACAAGTTTACAGTATTTCTGAGATTGATGATTTTGCTTAATATAAACACACATAAGGTTGCAAAATTATGTATTGTGTGGGTGTGTGTTGCTAATGTTATTGTCAATCCGTAAAACAAAACACATTCAAAAAATCTCCCTCAGGCATACATGTTTAAACAAAACAGATTCTTCAAAGTATGACACATTTATTTACACACTGTGAAACCTTGATCATGCAACAGTGAATATGTTCTGTAGATTAAAATAAAGAATGATAAAGCTATACCAAAAAAGAAAGCATTTTGAGATGCACAGAGCATAGTTGGTATGCATATTGTGTGTGTGCACACAATGGATACTTATAAGTTATATGATTATTAATGATAAATCTCATTACTGTTTGGGTCTTGTAAGAACACAGACAATGTTAAACTGTATCCTGTTGGTAGCAGATACAATGTGAAGCTGAATAGTCTAATAGAGATTCTTAAAGTATATTTGAAATTACTGTTTGGCATGTTTTGTTTGTTATTAAATGGCATATGCCTTGGATTTGGATGAAATGGAAATTAATATGAAGTAAAGTTTCAAAGTAAATCCATGGAATTCTGTTTCAAGTGTTCAAAGTTTTTTTGAATGTGCGTGTGTCTGCTTTTTAAAGAAGAAAAAAAAGGCTACCTTTCTTTGCCAGTAATGACTACTATTAAAGGAAAACTGTAGTTTCAGATGTTTCAATGCTACTTAATAATAATAATAATAATAATAATGCAAACTTTTATAGCGCTATTCTAGAAAAATGTCTACTCTTAGCGCTTTACAATACATACATCGACCAAGCATACTATACACGCACAGGCAAAGAAACCGACCAAACATAACCAACAAACTATACATGCACAGGCAAAGAAAACGACCAAACATACAATACACGCACAGGCAAAGATAACGACCAAACATAAACAAACATACTATGACCAAACATAACCAACATACTATACGCGCGCAGGCAAAGAGAACAATCAGCACATGTAATAATTACTGACAACTAATAATGCAGGCAAACAGTGACAGTCCAATACTCAGTTCAATGCTACTTCACCACATTCATTAAAAACAATCACTGCCTGAATCTATATCTGTTATTTATTCACACATTTCTTTTCTTCATTGACTGAATGATAAATACAGATGGTGCTTTTGCCTTTTCAAATCCACTGGCATTGGTGTTACGCAAAGCGACTGACCACTGTTTTTCTGAAGTTACACAGATAAAAGCATACTGTGATGATTCTGGATGCAAGTCTTGTCTCTAACAGGTTAAGTTTATGTTGACAGATGGTGTAAACTTTAGCCATGCCTATTATTCTTTCAACATGCACCCTCTTGCTGGCAATTTTTCTGTCTTTTTGCAAGGTAGCAACACCTAGCCTGTTTTTCTTCTTAAAAAATGCTGGTATGTTGATCAGTACATTTCTTGGTGCAAAAATGTCTTGAACGTTAAACCCCTTGTCAGCCATAATGGAGTCCCCACTTTCACAAAGAAGGGGTAGTGGGCTGCGCTCAACAATCTGTCTGTCACTTGTGGAACCCCCATATGCATCAGACACATATGATGTTAGACCACTAGGGGTGACACCTACCAATACTTTTACTGTGTTGCCATGTTTATAGGTGGAGAAACTAGCTTTCTGTGCTCTTGGGTTTGATGGCTGTTTTACCCTCACTTCTGTCGCATCAACAATGACCCTTGTGGTAGGAAATTTGAGTTTAAAATCTGTCGGGCAGAAGTGGGTTACTAAATGACGATCTGGCCACCAATTTATTTCTCCCCACTGAAGGTAGCAGAAGTTTACCCATGTTACAAAAACATTCTGCACAGTAAACTCTGACACACCAAACATTCTTGCTAATTCAATATGTGGGTAATGCCGCCTCAATTTAACGAGCATCAAAAGGAACTGATTTTCAACAGACAAACAAGCACAAGATTTAGAATAAGCATATTTGAGACAGTTAATGTTTTCACCCAGAGACCAAAGGGCATGCTGGAAAATAGAGTAGCTTTCAAGTCCTGTGTAATGATGCACAAATTTGTCAGAGTGTTTGATAGAATCAATACATAAGTAGGGCTGTTGCACACTGTTGATGCCCTTGGTTCCTTGGCAAGCTTGTACTGTCTCGACTTGAGGTCCAAATTCATGGCTGGTTGTAGTACTACTAGTAGGGAAAAAATAGCTATCTGTTGAAGAACAGGGTGCAGGGTTACTTTCCACAGTGTCAGATGCATTGACTTCAGTAGAATCAATCTCCACTTCAGCTTCAATAATAAATTCTTCATCTTGTATAATTATGTCAGGTTCATAACTTTCATTCTCCTCTGCATGAAGGCTTTCCCACTCAGCAGCTTTTTTTTCAGTTTGGAGTTTTCGTCGCTTCGACAGTCTTTCCTCTCTGCTGTTTTGAGCTGGGGTCCTGATTTTGGTCCAATGGAAGATGCTTGGTACTGCCGTCTTCTTCAGATATTTCTGCTTCCGCGGCAACCCTGCAAATTAACACATTCATTCTATAAGTACAACTTCTTCTTCTTCTTCTGGTTCGGTGAAAAATCCCTGTACAGGGCAATTACTTCACGTTTAGTGGTGCGCTGCAGCTATAAGAAAGGAAAATAAAATAATATAAACGGGGCCTAGAACACACGGACGAACAGACGAGCGAACAGACAACTAAACACACACACTGTCAGTTTTCACGTCTCTTGATTGAGCGATATTGACTTGCTTGGAGCTGCCAGGGGTATGAGCCCCAGCCAACGTACCCGGCCTCAATCCGTCAACAACCCTACTTTGACAGTGACTAAGATAATTATATAGGTTATTTTATGGGAACGGGGGGAGGAGGGGATTTCTATTGTGAACGTACAGGAGGGGGGAGGGAGAGGTGGCGACTATTGCAGGGTGGGGGCAATCCTGAGCCAGGACTCAATGTTCTAAAAATACCGGGAGAAAAACACCGGTAAAAACACGTAAAGTGTGTGAATTTCGTAACAGAACAATTTAGCAGTGTGTCCCGAACCACAAACTGAATGTTAAAGCGTTAATAGCCTCCGTCACTGACCAAAATCTGCGACCAAAACAATGTAAACATACCGTACCGTCAGTTCCAAAGTCCGAAGCATGGTAGTCACTTGGAAGAAAATGCTCCTTGCACACAATGCTGCAGTTGGTAGCCTTCCAATTCTTCTTCTCCTCCTCCCGCTTCACTGCAGTTTCCCATTGTTTGCGACGATTAGGATCCTTTGGAAATAGATGTCCCGATCGATTCGAACATCCGTAAACACAACATGTACTCGGCATTGTACACGCTGTGTACCAAAATGGCAGTGCGTCACTCAAGCGCCTGGCCCCAAATTACCGAGGCGACACCGCGCGGCGCCAAGGGCGATAATTTCAGCAAAGTCGACCATTGCTGACCAATCAACGACGAGAATAGCTCGAAAGTCAGCGCGGAATTACGGCCATTTTCAAACAATTTATTTCGTGCAGTTAGGACAGGAAATATAATGTAGGCAATCGGGAGACTCGTGTTGGCGCTAGACCTAACTTTTAAAACCTATATGATGAATTGACAGCATTGTGACAAACATTCTTAAATCATGAAAGAATTTTTTTTTTTATCAAGACAAGTGCAATTCGCTGGTTTGAAAGTTTGAAAAAAGAAAAGCCCGGAAGCGTGTCACGCAAGGTCTTGTTTGCCCAAGCAAACACATTTTCTGCATAACGCTGGCTTCTTTGAAGTCACACGCAGTCGTTTGTTGCATCTTAGATTCAGGGGTAAACGTGCTATTGCGGAAACAGAGTCGCATTGAAAACACAGACTGACGACTAAATACATCACGTATGTTAAAAAAAAAAAAAAAGGAAAGTGGGTCACATGGGGCCACGATGGCTCGGGGGTTGAATAAACCACCAGAACTGGTGTGTGGTTTACGGATGCTAAATAGCCATTCAAACAAACTGAGTCATTTAATGCTGTTAAATGCTATTCTAAGTGTGCTCCATAAGGTTAGAATTGCTTATTTCGTGAACGATTGTGCTAACAATCCAAGAGAACGTATCCATGCGCCTGTGCCCCTTCTTTCAATTTGAGAAGATTCTTCTCACCCTCCATATTAGTGACATTTCCACATTGTTAAATGATGCTTGACCCTAAAATTCCCCGCCGCAAAATGCAGATGTGTTTTTCTGACAGATTTCGAGCTAGACCATGCAGCATTTGGAAGTCGACTGATTCGATTGACTGTCCGTAACCGACGACAGCGTCAGTTCAGTACAGTAAATTAACGGTTTTCGCATATTTCAGGACAACATCTATGTAAATAGAAAACGCGAAGGCTTCAAAACATTCTTACCATGTAAACATAGCACCAGCCTCCCAGATGACGTCACTCAGTTGCTTGGGGGTTGTTCATTATTTGGGAGTGTAGAAACGTCTGGTAGATGTTTTGCTGCTAATAATTAACTGAATATAAAAGTAAAACTGTACGCTTAGGGGTACGTTAAGCAGAACTGTAACACACACTGTAGGTTGCTAATCGATAAGATGATGCAGAGGGTAATCAAATCGTTAAATGCACGGTCGGTGATTTAACCGTCAATACCCCGAAATTTACATCTGTGGCAAGAAACCTGCAAGACAGGGCAAAGCCGACACAAACACAAAAGTAGATCCAACTCGACCTGTTCACACAATTATCCAAACGCCCGCAGAAAAGTGTGCCTTGTAAAACGTTCTGATCTCTTGTCTTTACCGGCAATATCGTTATTGAAACAATCACTGTGCGCTAAGAGATTTATCTTGAAAATAATGATTGAACTCGCTACACGCTTCGTTCAATAATTCATTTGATCGTTTTGGTCTATAAATCTCTTAACGCACTGTGATGTCTCAATAACTCAAATTGTCAGTAAGTACTGGTGTCACATGACTGATGTGAACCAGTTGATTGGCTAATGGCGATGCGCTTAAATCTGTTAGCGCACTCCAAGAGTGCGCTAACTTTTCCACAGAGCGTATTCTTACGCCCTTTGCCAAAGCGAGACTGTACTCTCATCCTCAGAATTAATTAATGACATGTAGCTTATATTCTCCACTTTACCAAAAAATAACCATAAATTTCCTGCGGCTCAAAGCAGAAGTGGTTTTTTTTCTGACAGATCGCAGGCGCCTGTGCCACAGTGAATCCCACTGATCTAAAAATAGAAGCGGCTGTGTCTCTTCCACAATGGTCTCTTCTCGTTTTGACTTGCAAAGATTCTTCTCATATGCCGTGTTAGTGGCATGTAGCTTATTAACCACATTACCAAATGATGAGTTAGTATAAAATTCCCAGCGGCAAACAGAAAACACAAGTGTTATTCCGATAACGTACCAGCTAGACCAGCATTTGAAAGTCGACTCTGTTATAGTAGACTACACTGAAATACGACTGCATCAGTTCAGTAAATGAATGGTTTCCGAATTATTATTTCAAGGCAACAACAATCGGAATCGAAAACGTGTAGGGTTAAGAACGTTCTTACCATGTATAAAACTTATTACCAGCCTGCCTCATGCGTGCAGACGAGCAATTTTTGTTTTTAAAATGAGACTGCAGTTCAGTGGTTCGATTGCCCTAGCCGCCTAGCAGACGACATAAACCCCGCAGCAAATTAACATGTTGGGCAAATGTGAACAAACAAACGATGGGGATATAATACGTGTAGAGTTCAGAGCATTCTTACCGTTCATATATAGTACCAGACTCCCCGATGAGTGAAGATACAACACGAGAAACATACCACATTTACTTTGAAAATGTGCTAACCGTGGCCTTCGAGTCAATTCAAGGGGCAACACTCTGCACAGTCAATCTGTCGAAGCTCGATGAAGGTTTCGAATCGCAAATAACTAAGAGTCCTTTCTCCGAGTTTAAATGAGGTCTGTATGAAAGATCATCACTTTTTAGCTTAACGCTACTCTGGAATTTACCAACAGAAATTAAAACAAGAGTTTGCGTGTGACGAAAGCACGACACACTTGAGACAGCCCACACAAAAGTAGATCTGACACAAACCTGACCACACAGTTACGCCTATCCAAATGCGCGTTGCTTCTTCTTCTTCTTCTGCGTTCGATGTTGAAAAATGCGCGTAGCAAAATGTGCGTTTTGAATCTTCTTTTTTCTCTGGTGGTACTGACAATATCGTTTTTGAAACAATCCCATTGCACTAAGGGATTTATAGAGCAAATCTCGAAAATAATTATTGAACTCAGGCCTATGCGCTTCGTTCAATAATGAATTTTCTCGATTTGCTCTATAAATCCCTTAGTGCACTGGGATGTCTCAATAACTTAAATAATTAGTACGTGTGCTCCGCAGACGTCATACTCAAAACGGTGTGTGTGGCTCTGATTGTCACAGCGTGACGTCATATTCAAAACGCCATTTGTGGCTCTATTTTTTGCAGCATGACGTCATATCGCACCATCCGCCGCGTGCAGGACTGTGTCGACGACGTCAAGCGCTGGATGACCTGCAACAAACTAAAACTAAATGATGACAAAACCGAAGTCCTCCTCATCCACCCTAAAAACAAGCCTCTCCCTCCTTCTGTTCCTTCTTCTATCTCTGTAGGCAACTCTGTCATCAAACTCTCATCCTCTGCTAGAAACCTTGAAGTGACCTTCACAGACACCCTCTCCATGGACAAGCACATCACGAACATCTGTAGATCTGCATACACTGAGATCAGAAAAATCAGCAGCATTAGACATCTTTCCTTTGACGCCACCAAAACTCTTGTCTGCTCTCTCATTCTCTCCAAATTTGACTACTGCAACGCTCTACTCACAGACATTCCCCAGCACCTCACAGACAAACTTCAGAAAGTCCAAAACACAGCAGCTAGACTCATCTTCAGGGCAAAGAAACACGACCACATACAACCACTCATGCAACAACACCACTGGCTTCCTATATCTTCCCGCATAATACACAAGACCTCCAACATCTGCTTCAACTCTTTCACTGATCCTCACTTTCCTGAACTCTTGCATCCTTACACTCCATCCAGACAGCTTCGCTCATCCACTGACAGCAGAATACTTTCCATCCCACGTACCAAAACCAAAACCACTGGCGACCGTTCTTTCTCCTTTTCTGCTCCCACTCTCTGGAATCAACTTCCCCACCCCATCCGTCACTGTAAAACCTCTTCCACTTTCAAAAAGTCCCTTAAAACCCACCTTTTCAAGTCTGCTTACACAATACCTGAAGCACACGCCTGCCTCGTGATATGTTTTTATCTGCCAGCATTCCAATAAACTCACTAGTTAAATGTTTTTATTGGGTAGTCTCACATTATTAACACTATATATATGTACTACTGTTGTTTGTAAAATATGTTTTAAACGCTTACTCAATTCTTTTTATGTATTTAAATATTTGTTGAATTTATTGTGTGTGTGTGTGTGTGTGTGTGCGTGCGTGCGTGCGTGCGTGCGTGCGTGCGTGCGTGTGTGTGTGTGTGTAAGTGTGTATGTGTGCTTGTGTGAGGTTGGGTGTGTGTCAAAATGTGTTGTGCAATATGGCATGAAATTTTTTTAGATTTGTTGTTAAAAATTACAGCTTTGTATACCATGTTTATTATCTTTTACGAAGTAATTATAGTTAAATAGTCTTATGTTTTTTATTTACCTTCTTAGGATTATGGAGTTTTATGCACTGCCTTTTATAGTTAACTAGATTTTTGTATTTGAAATAGTCCATTGTGGTCGGTGTAGGCCTTAAGCTTATTTTAATCGTTTGTCCAGTATTTAATTTAATTCTCTATTTTTGTATGAACTTGTTTAGTGTTCTTAGTATGTCTTGTTAGGCTAAGTTCTATTTAATTAGTGTATGTTTGCGTGTGCTTATACTTAGTGATATTGTAAAGCGCATAGTGCTTTTAGTTATGCGCTATAGAAATCTCCTTAATAAATAAATAAATAAATACTAACAAAGCTGTGCCTCGCTCTGTTTGTTACAGCGTGACGTCATACTCAAAGCGCTGTGTGTGCTGTGTTCGTTACAGCGTGACGTCATATTCAAAACACTGTGTTTTGCTCTGTTTGTTACAGCATGACGTCATATTCAAAACGGGGTGCGTGGCTCTGTTTGCTGACGTTCAACATCCTGTTTATCATCTTGGTCAGCTTCCACTCGTCAGGTCAGTGACAATTCAAATCATGCCATTTATGCGATTATGCTTCCGATACATGTTACGTGTTTATGTTTTGATAATAATCATTATGTATGTATTGTTATAACGGACACACGAGAGTATGCATATGGCAATGGATGAGAGGGTGCGGGTATGGGTGTGAGGGTGCGGGTATGGGTGTGAGGGTGCGGGTATGGGTGTAAGGGGGCGGGTATGGATGTGAGGGTGCGGGTATGGGTGTGCGGGTATGGGTGTGAGGGTGCGGGTATGGGTGTGAGGGTGCGGGTATGGGTGTGAGGGTGCGGGTATGGGTGTGAGGGTGCGGGTATGGGTGTGAGGGTGCGGGTATGGGTGTGAGGGTGCGGGTATGGGTGTGAGGGTGCGGGTATGGGTGTGAGGGTGCGGGTATGGGTGTGAGGGTGCGGGTATGGGTGTGAGGGTATGGGTGTGAGGGTGCGGGTATGGGTGTGAGGGTGCGGGTATGGGTGTGAGGGTGCGGGTATGGGTGTGAGGGTGCGGTTATGGGTGTGAGGGTGCGGGTATAGGTGTGGGGGTGCGGGTATGGGTGTGAGGGTGCGGGTATGGGTGTAAGGGGGCGGGTATGGATGTGAGGGTGCGGGTATGGGTGTGAGGGTGCGGGTATAGGGGTGAGGGTGCGGGTATGGGTGTGAGGGTGCGGGTATGGGTGTGAGGGTGCGGGTATGGGTGTGAGGGTGCGGGTATAGGTGTGAGGGTGCGGGTATGGGTGTGAGGGTGCGGGTATGGGTGTGAAGGTGCGGGTATAGGTGTGAGGGTGTGGGTATGGGTGTGAGGGTGCGGGTATGGGTGTGAGGGTGCGGGTAAGAGGGTGCGGGTATGGGTGTGAGGGTGAGGGTATGGGTGTGAGGGTGCGGGTATGGGTGTGAGGGTGCGGGTATGGGTGTGAGGGTGCGGGTATGGGTGTGAGGGTGAGGGTGTGAGGGTGCGGGTTTGGGTGTGAGGGTGCGGGTATGAGGGTGCGGGTATGGGTGTGAGGGTGAGGGTATGGGTGTGAGGGTGCGGGTATGGGTGTGAGGGTGCGGGTATGGGTGTGAGGGTGCGGGTATGGGTGTGAGGGTGCGGGTATGGGTGTGAGGGTGAGGGTGTGAGGGTGCGGGTTTGGGTGTGAGGGTGCGGGTATGGGTGTGAGGGTGCGGGTATGGGTGTGAGGGTGCGGGCATGGGTGTGAGGGTGCGGGTGTGGGTGTGAGGGTGCGGGTATGGGTGAGGGTGCGGGTATGGGTGTGAGGGTGCGGGTATGGGTGTGAGGGTGCGGGTATGGGTGTGAGGGTGCGGGTATGGGTGTGAGGGTGCGGGTATGGGTGTGGGTGGTTTGGGTAATGTGCGTATTGGTGTTTACATTTGAGGTGTTTACATGTTTTAGAATTTGATTTTATGTGATGTTATTTGTGTACACGAGCCAGAAGAAAACTTTCTGTTTGTCCAACCATGAGATTGTAACGTTGTATTGAACTGAATTGTGTTATAAAGGCCCACTAGGTTTCCTAAAAACTGTTTGCCGGAACATTTTCAACATTTGCTCAGAGCTAGAACGTTTTGCCGATCAAACACCTCAGAGCTGGAACATTTCGTTTGTGCTGCATAACATGCAGATTTCACCACTTTGATGCCATCCGCTGATAGGAAGTGTTCAATTATATGGTACTAGATGATTACCCGCTTCGCCGGGTACCGGCTTCGCCGGGAAGAAGTAGAGCCGAATACCAGGCTGCGCCTGGGACACGCGCAAAACACTGGAGACCTTCTAAAAATAGTAACGTGCAGTGACCTTCTAAAAATAGTAACGTAGTAACGGGAATATGGATTGACGCCACACGGAGGAAGGGAGATAATCGCGGCTGAAAACACTGGAGAAGATAAGGAAGAGTTACTGGTAGTGGATCCCGACAAAAAACAAAAAAAAATCGGTTCAGCGCGCACAGCGCTGCGCGCTGAGAGCACGTGTTGAAATATCTCATCGATGAGGTTGTGTCCGGGGTGTAGCTGAATACGGTGTCCAAATTTGAAAAAGATCCACCGAGAACTTTGGCCGTGCATCGCGAACAGACAGACAGACAGACACTAGTCGTATATATATATAGATTCTATCAGCAGGAGTACATATTCCATCTATACGGGCTTTATTGTGTCCGTTTTGCGAATCGCGTCAGAGCTGGAACAAACCTAAGCTCCGCCCATTTCGCAATTGCTCAGAACTGGTTCATCGATTTAACGAGTTGATTCATTTTGTGAGAAATCTAGGAGCAATCTGAAAACAAATGTGACGTCAAAACCTTGCTTTTGCATTGCGTCAGCTCCCCATTAGGGGTTCGATGGTCTGTGTTAGTCTGCATTGAGCATAACCACGAAAATGCACAATAATCTCCAGTTGTTGACATAAATGATCAATTACTCCGATATCTATTCATTGTAGCATCTAGTTGCCTACATTTGATAATACCCAATACATTTGTAAACGCTACAAACCAAAAAGTATAGTGGAACACTGCCTTAGATACCTACAGTTGCGATCGATCTTAGCCGACTGCGAACACTACCGCCTCAGAGCTTTTAACGCATGGAACGTCTCGCACACCGTGAGGCCACTGATCATAAAAAGTAATATATCCTTTGAAAGGCTAACCATTGGTTACTACGTCATAATTGACGAGGTTCTTTTGGGTTTTTTGTCCTGTCTTCGTTTATTACTTCTTCTTGCCTTCATTCCTCTTAGATGAGACACAGTAACAAATACAGGCATACGGACAGACAGAGAGACCTCGGACTACTAATACAGGCATACGGACAGACAGAGAGACCTCGGACTACTAATACAGGCATACGGACAGACAGAGAGACCTCGGACTACTAATACAGGCATACGGACAGACAGAGAGACCTCGGACTACTAATACAGGCATACGGACAGGCAGAGAGACCTCGGACTACTAATACAGGCATACGGACAGACAGAGAGACCTCGGACTACTAATACAGGCATACGGACAGGCAGAGAGACCTCGGAGTACTAATACAGGCATACGGACAGACAGAGAGACCTCGGACTACTAATACAGGCATACGGACAGACAGAGAGACCTCGGACTACTAATACAGGCATACGGACAGACAGAGAGACCTCGGACTACTAATACAGGCATACGGACAGGCAGAGAGACCTCGGACTACTAATACAGGCATACGGACAGACAGAGAGACCTCGGACTACTAATACAGGCATACGGACAGGCAGAGAGACCTCGGACTACTAATACAGGCATACGGACAGACAGAGAAACCTCGGACTACTAATACAGGCATACGGACAGACAGAGAGACCTCGGACTACTAATACAGGCATACGGACAGACAGAGAGACCTCGGACTACTAATACAGGCATACGGACAGACAGAGAGACCTCGGACTACTAATACAGGCATACGGACAGACAGAGAGACCTCGGACTACTAATACAGGCATACGGACAGACAGAGAGACCTCGGACTACTAATACAGGCATACGGACAGACAGAGAGACCTCGGACTACTAATACAGACATACGGACAGACAGAGAGACCTCGGACTACTAATACGGGCATACGGACAGACAGAGAGACCTCGGACTACTAATACAGGCATACGGACAGACAGAGAGACCTCGGACTACTAATACAGGCATACGGACAGACAGAGAGACCTCGGACTACTAATACAGGCATACGGACAGACAGAGAGACCTCGGACTACTAATACAGGCATACGGACAGGCAGAGAGACCTCGGACTACTAATACAGGCATACGGACAGACAGAGAGACCTCGGACTACTAATACAGGCATACGGACAGACAGAGAGACCTCGGACTACTAATACAGGCATACGGACAGGCAGAGAGACCTCGGACTACTAATACAGGCATACGGACAGACAGAGAGACCTCGGACTACTAATACAGGCATACGGACAGACAGACAGACCTCGGACTACTAATACAGG
The DNA here is from genome assembly GCF_037325665.1 of Littorina saxatilis. Classification (NCBI taxonomy): domain Eukaryota; kingdom Metazoa; phylum Mollusca; class Gastropoda; order Littorinimorpha; family Littorinidae; genus Littorina; species Littorina saxatilis. The sequence goes on from NC_090258.1 coordinate 31,664,135, forward strand.
CATACGGACAGACAGAGAGACCTCGGACTACTAATACAGGCATACGGACAGACAGAGAGACCTCGGACTACTAATACAGGCATACGGACAGGCAGAGAGACCTCGGAGTACTAATACAGGCATACGGACAGACAGAGAGACCTCGGACTACTAATACAGGCATACGGACAGGCAGAGAGACCTCGGACTACTAATACAGGCATACGGACAGACAGAGAGACCTCGGACTACTAATACAGGCATACGGACAGGCAGAGAGACCTCGGACTACTAATACAGGCATACGGACAGACAGAGAGACCTCGGACTACTAATACAGGCATACGGACAGGCAGAGAGACCTCGGACTACTAATACAGAGAGAACTCATATATTTTACGTATTTCATTCCATTTTAAGGAGCAACGGAGGTACTCTCTGAGGGCCTTGTTTAAATGATAACGATCAACTCAGGAGGGAAAAAACAAGAGAGGAAAAAAAACCCACATCAAAGGCAGAAAAATACAGAATCACTGTGACACATGTACCATTAGGCCTATTTACAAACAAATGCCACAGCAAGCTTTCTTTGGACGACTGTCGTTGTCTCAAAACTCACATTCTACCTTCTGTCCGAAAGAATATAATCTTATATAGCTATTCTGATGAACACGTGGGGGAATTCGGGGGCTGTGATTGGATGGTCTTTTCCGAACATCAAAGCATAATGCGGCGGAAGTCGGCCATTTTACTCAATATCCAAAAGCATATTGTCGATTGTTACGGCTGGTACTTGCGTGTAAATGTATGTGTGTTGCTACTACTCTATCAGAAAAATGCGTGTGCTACTCTGTTTACAAACTCCCGTCTCACACACACACACACACAACACTCAAACAAGGCACAAAGACTGAACACAATTTCTGCCCTTTGCCCTCGTACCTATATTTAAGCAATCACAAATATTAACCAGCAATCACAACAAAATATAAATATAATATCTCACATCCACTCAAAAGACTCTTTCATTCAATACAACATATTATTAACTTGAGTAGGATGAAATGAAAGCCTTTCCCTCGACGATGTCGTCCTTGTTGACTCTCAATTCATGTGTCGACTCACAATTCAGTGGCCGCACACACTATTCTGGATTCGTCCAATCCTTTGCTACACAACTTAGCTGGTTACCTCACTTGCCAACTCACAGTTCAGTGGTTACAAGTTATTCTGGATTCGCACAATCCTATTCCATATACACAGTTCTGTGGGTGCGCACACTCTTCTAGGTCGCACAATATTCTGTTTACTCACGACTCAGCGGGTCCGACACTTGCACCACATCACACCCATGACATGGCGACATTCATGGTGATATGGGGTACACACCAGATGCAAGTTCTCCAGCGCTGCGTTACAACCATGCGCCGACGCTACTGGTCCTGGCTGCAAGGAGGGGACGCTCCTCTTCTCATGATACGTCATGACGTCATATGATTCCTAGCATATTGACGTAATGCTAAACATCCGGTTATCTCGAGTTTTCTCCGTAATACATGTCCGTGGGTTTTTCAATGTTCGGTTATTTCCGTGGCTTCATGCGGAAAGGGAACCGTCGTCTGCAATCAGCGACATGGACCATTCTGGTACTTGTTGCTGACAAAAACATGATTTTAACACAGAATTTAATGTCAGAATAGCTATATAAACGCTATTGTGTTTTCATCGTAGCAATAGGGTCCGATATTTAGACTCGAACAAGTATAATGCGACTCGTCTTCGACTCGTCGGCATTATACTTGTCTCGTCTAAATATCGGGCCCTATTGCTACGCTGAAAACACAATAGCTGGTAACGTTGTACTGCCTTGAAATAAAATGCCAACAAAGACAAGGAAGCTGTTGCAAGGTAAGCTTACCAAACGTTACATAGCGAATCATGATACAGACAACGCCGCTTAACTCGATCTCGTCGGCCCCCCCCCCCCCCCCCCAAAGAGTTCGAGGTATGCGAAGTTCGTGTTATCCAACACGTCGGATAGCTCGATTTTTCAAAGGAAGACTTCGAGCTATCCGAAGTCGAGGTAAGTGAAGGATTTTTAGTGATATAAAGAAGGCTGGTGGCCGGGACCAATGGTTCACTTCGACGTATCCGAAAAATCGAGGTAAGCAGCGTAGTCTATCTACAGGACAGCTCTCAGCAGGCTCTTGGGGCTTTTTTGATGATGTGTGCAAATCTGCTTGCTATGGTGTATATATGTACGTATTTACTTGCGGCATGTGTGTGTGTTTGTGTGTGTGACGGTTTGTGTGTGCGTGTGTGTGTGTGTGTGTGTGTGTGTGTGTGTGTGTGTGTGTGTGTGTGTGTGTGTGTTTGTATGTGCTTGTATGCTGACTTTATTAGCAGGCATCTGTCAAAAATTGTTACGATCAACGATCAAGTAAGTGTAATATCATGTATACTTTTGATTTGATTAGGTGAAATGCTGCTTTTGTACATTTTCTTTTGTTTTAACATTGTAAAAACCAATACACTGGTTATACAAGTAAACAATCCATCCATCTCTCCCTCTGAGAACTATTTGTCACCCTCCACCACGGAATGAGTCGCATGTCACCTTTGCATGATTTTCATATTTTTACATTTTCCTAGAGTTTGTTTTGCTCAATCCAGTGGTGAAAACCGTTTAAAAAAAATGAGTTATAAGCCTGTGACTAAGGTGACCCTAGCCTAGTGCAGAACCACGCGAGGTGACGTGCGACTCATTTCGTGGTGGAGGGTCACATATTCCATGTTTTGTTTGCGACATAATCTTATGACGTTTACATTTATGCGTCACTTCTCGTTTGACGTCATATGGAGATAAAAAAAAAAGTGGGAGATCGAGCTAACCGATGTGATGAAAATAAGGTGGGACCTGGGCATGAGATCGAGTTAAGCAGAAAATCAAGCTATCCAAAGTCGAGGTAAGTGAAGGAATTTTAGTGATAACAAGAAGGCTGCTGGCCGGGACCAATGGTTCACTTCGACGTATTCGGAAAATCGAGTTAAGCGAGTTTGAGTTAAGCGGCGTTGTCTGTAGTGCATAAACAGCAAACAGTACAATCAAAGAGAGAATCGAGCCTGGAATGAAACGCGATACAGATCTAGCTTCCAAAAACTGTCTTTCAAGTTCAAGGAAGTTGTTGCAAGGTAAGACTTACTAAATTGTACAGACAAAACCATGACAGTGCATGTTTTGCATCTGAGGAAAAAATCGTGATCATTTTGACTTTGAGAACAGATTCATTCCGTTTCCTTATATCTGCATGTTCAAGTAAATGATGGACAGTTTTTTTTCGGGCAGAGTAAACTTAACTTGAGACTCTACTGCAAGTCTTGAAATTCACATAAATCGAACCACGAACAATTAAAGACATCCAAACATTACAGGCACTTTAGATCAACTCATTTCACTAGAGGTGACTGCCTAGCACTGTGTTTGACATCCGTGTCTGCTGAAATAAAAAGAAATTAAAACAAAACGGATTAACAGTAGGTGACACGTTATCAGAGTGGGAGACACTAGATCTGTCTCTGTACTTACCGGGATACGGCACTGCGCTTTCGGCAGCTCTTCCTCGCGTGGACATTGGAAAAACGCTGTGCAGATCAAATTGTAGGAAATCTCCCTTTGGTAGCTTCTTTATTTACTTTTCTGGAGCTTAGAAACCGAACAACATGAAATCGTCTTCCCCGAATCGGCGAATGCAGAAATGAGAACTGGAGAAGTGAATCTATACCACAATCCTTCGCGCGACCCCTGACCTGGTCTTGACACCTGACCTGGTCTACATACCACACACGACAGAAACCAGTCAACCGCTTGTACCCCTTCAAAATCCCCCTCCACCCGTTTTCTTTGGATACACGCTTTAACTACACACATGCCGACACAATGTTGATCATTGCTTCAATATTTTGAAGATGGTGCTTGAAAAACAACCAGGTGAAATGAGTATTTCGGTGTTCAGTCAAATGTTAAAGTTTCTATCACACACATACACACACACGCACAGACAGACAAAGTTTACGATCGCATAGGCTACACTTACGTGAGCCAAAAACGGTTAAAAACAGACGACAGCGATTGACCCCGAAAATCGACTTCCTTTGTTGTATTTTCAGAATGTGAAGAAAAGAGTGTGACAAAGCTTTAAGCCACCCTCATACGGTGCAAACATACCTCCATTTGAACGCTTACCGCTCGGGAACATCCCGGCTGCTTTCTTTTGAGAATGAGACATTTTCAAAGAATTCATTTCGTGCAGTTAGAATGGAGACAATCGGAAGCCTCATTTTGTCGCTAAGACTACCTTTTAAAATACAAATAATAAATTGACAGCATTATTAAATCATGAAACAACTCTGTTTTCATCAAGACAAGATTAGTACAATTCGAAGTTTTGAAAGTTTAAAAAAAGGAAGCCCGGAAGCAAGTCATGCAAGGTCGTGTTTTCCCAAACAGACGATTTTTCGGCATACCACTAATTTCTTTGAAGTCAACCGCTCAAAGTTCGTGTCACTCGCAATCGTTTGTTACATTTTAGATTCAGAGCCGGTACACAATAACGTGCTATTGCAGTTACAGCAAGTTGTTTTGTTCGGCTAGCTTGCGTATTTTGTGTGCTATACTATTCCTACTGATGCAGGTGTTGATACACAAGCTATCTAAACAAAACAACTTGTTCAGGGTAGATAATTGATTTGACTTTCTTCTTGTATGTAAAAGTTGCAAAGTTTTGCCTACTGTAATTTTTTTGTCGATTTTTAATTGTGCACTTCCGTTTTTGTCTGGTCGATTTTGAGGGTACCTTTGTTGTAACGTCGGTCACCTAATCCCCGTAAAAGGACATTTGTAATCCAAAAGGTGATCCTGATAGTCAAGCGGACGGCTTTAACAGGCATGTACAGTTTTTAATGAAATGACAAGGGAATTAATGCTTTATTTCGGGTGCGAAATCTGTTGCAATAATGTTTTCGTCAAGTTTAGTTCTAATGAAAATGACATGGGACTAAGTTTTGTCGGGGTACAAAATCAGTCGCAATGATTTTTGTTGCTAAATTCATTTCCACAATTGCTTTCCAGCATTTTCAAGATGGTCGCACATGAGGATATTTAACGTGAGTATGCCAAGACAACAAAAGCACACTGTGTGTGTGTGTGTGTGTGTGTGTGTGTGTGTGCTTGTGTGTGTGTGTGTGTGTGTGTGTGTGTGTGCGTGCGTGCGCGCGTGCGCGCGCGCGCGTGTGTGTGTGTGTGAGAGTGCCACGATGAGTGTGTTTATGTCAATATGTGTGTGTGTCAGTGTGTGTGCATGTGTGCGTGTGTGTGTGTCAGGATGAGTGTGTTTGTGTCAATGTGTGTGTTGATAAGTACGCATTAGAGTATGTCAATATGTGTGTGCGTGCGTGTGTATGTCTGTGTGTGTGTGTGTGTGTGTGTCTGTCTGTATATATGCGTGCGTGTGTGTCAATGTGCGTGGAGGTGTGTGTATGTGTCCTGAAGACGGTGTGTTTGTGTGTGTGTGTGTTGATAAGTACGCATTAGTCACTAATAACTTATAGTGTGTGTCAATCTGTGTGTGCGTGCGTGCGTAATACATAGATCAAAAGCTGCAAACACTGTCCTGTTTATCATTTTGTTTTGTGTGTCGTGCAGTCCTTTGCAAAGGAATTCACAGCACAAAACGAGATGTACCCCGCCGCGCCAAATCTCACAGAAACAAGTCCAAGGGAGCAAACCGCAGAGTCGCGTCAACTGAGCGAGGCAGAAGTTGCCTCCCGTTTCGAGAAGCGGCGACAAATATTAAAATCAGCATGTCAGAAGTATAGCAACTCTTCTCTGTTTCGCAGCCAGAGCATACGATCAGTTCTAATGTACCTCTATCCACCAGTCATCAACCGGACCATCACATACTGTCCCATTCAAAAGGTCGGGTCAACCACTTGGAACGCTATCTTTCGCTCTATTCACAAAGTGATGAAAGAGAGAAACATTCCTCCAGTGAAAATCGACACGCCCCCGGGGAAGAGGGATGTCTTGTTCGCTTTTGTGCGCGAACCGTACGGCAGACTGCTGTCAGCGTACGTGGACAAGATCTTTGCACCGAACACTGTATTCTGGGGCATGACCGGACGATACATTGTGCAACACTTTCGTCCTAATGCCTCCAATCACAGTCTCGAATGCGGTCATGACGTCACATTTCCAGAGTTCGTCAAATACGTCATTCACTCGCAGACGACAGGACACCACAGAGACGGACACTTCATACCGACTCACGATCACTGTGAGATGTGTAGGTATCCGTACACGTACATCGGGCATTTGGAAACAGTAAAAGAAGACATGCCTTTTATTCTAAAGGCAATCCACTCCCCTGTCGGCTACAACCGTACCTACGGAAACGAATCCCTCACAAACTCGTTTGCAATGCCACTGCGCGGGATGCGCGCGCGGGTCAAAAGCTGCATGAGTCTGGACGAGGCTGCCAGACGAGTGTGGAAGAAAATGCAGATACGAGGCTTCATCCACAAATCTATACCTTTTCCTTTGACAAGGGCGCACACTCGTAACATTTCAGTAGAAGAGGTGCAGGCGGCAGGGTTAGCGGCCTCTGCCCGGTCAAGGAAGCTGACGGACACGAGGGGACAGAAGCAGGAGGCGGCGAGAGAGGCGTACAGCATGGTAGACATGGCGGACAGAGACAAGCTGCAACAAGTGCTGGCCTTGGACTGTCACATGTTTGGCTTTGACCTCCGACCTCCGCACATCTTCCCCGCCACGCCGCACACACCTCGCACACACTTCTCCTTCTTTGACCTGTATGAGTAGACTGCAAGTATAGATACACACACTTCACCTACTCTGACCTGTATCAGTAGACTGCTTGTATAGGAGTTGTTCTTTGCTACTGGCGACAAGTGGGGGTCAGCTCACACGGACGCATGTTTCAATACAGTCTAGGGGAGAAACTGGTCACAAAGCACCCAGTACATGCCAGAGAGATAGGAGAATCGGCACAATCAAAGAAAATACCAAAATCATTCAATAGATATGGAAATATTAAGATTTACTGTGAAAATGTTAGCAAAAATGGCGTCCAAAAACGGGAACGCACACTTGGTGCGTCTTTGAAGACTTACCTCCCGTTCTGTGTTGTTGATAATAGTCGTGATTGTTCTGTTTTTGTTGAAATAGTATCTAATAAAACTGATGCAGTTCTTGAAATGTTGCAAATTATTGTTGTCTTTGTGAAATGCGAGAGTGTTCTGAGGCGTAATCTGCATACGGCTGATGTCCCATATAGGGTACCCCACTTCGATCAGCGTATCACTCCAAATGAGCTTCATAGTAGAAAAGCAGATACACTACCAAAACACTGCATAACAGATCTACAAGACTGAACCAGAATCATTGAAATTTACTTCCTGTATAAAATATTGCAATCAAATTTGCTCACGCCGTCCCACATGCAACTCAGGTTACCTTCGCCTTCGATTCAAAGTAACTCCACGCTAACTGAATTACCATCGAAACGCAGATAATGAACTGATTCGGAGATTACACGCCACATTTATGATACTTTACACAAAAATTTCAACTGTGTTGTTTCGCTATAAACAGCCATAAACAAACACATGTGGCGTCGTCACGTCGCTTCGGAAGGAGAAACGCAGGTTACCAAGAGATTGTTTCCGATACCTGTCGGATTAAAATCATCGTTTTTCACGAATGAAGGCTCTTTGGCAGATCTGGTGAGTTGGAAACTGTCTATAAATGTTTCATTTAATGTCAAATGCGTACATTCTTGTCGATATTGTTACCTTTGGGCTCATAAATGAAGTCAATGGTCGTGTTTTCCTAAAGTGACTTTTGTCAGCATAGAACTTACTGTGCTTTGTTGATCATTGACTGAGAAGAATCTTCCGATGACACTAGTTCATTTCACTACGCGACTGCAGATGATCTGCAAGGAAACTTATGGCAGGGGAAATAAGCTTAACTGAAGACGAATAAGCGGAGTAACTGTTCTTCAACGGATTGCTCTCACTGATCTAAATATTTAGATCTTGTCTGCTAGTCTGCTAGTAAGTAGTCTTCGGTCGTGTGAAAGTCACATCTATTTCGACTGTTCTTCAACGGATTGCTCTCACTGATCTAAATATTTAGATCTTGTCTGCTAGTCTGCTAGTAAGTAGTCTTCGGTCGTGTGAAAGTCACATCTATTTCGATCCGTGTAGTGAAATGTTGATCTTTTATGATTTGGCAACATAACTTCGCAAAATGTGCTTCGAGTGTATCTCCCCGTTAACCATTTGAAAACGTCTTTTAACAAGACCATGTTTCTACGGAACGCGGATCGTATCAACTGATGCATCAAATTGATGCATCCAAAACCAAGATTTGATGCATCATTTTCACAATTTGATGCATCATTTTCACAAAAGGATGCATCGTTTTCAAAAAGGATGCATCATTTTCCAAAACTGATGCATCCGATACGAAAATGATGCATCCTTTTAGAAAATGATGCATCATTTTGATGCATCACTTTCGGTTTTGTATGCATGCGAAAGATCATTCATTTCCGGTCTTTCCGTAAGAAATGCCTGAGCACGGAAAAACTTGAAATGACATTTTGACGAATATAAACAGATTGGTTAGATAAAACAAAAATAAACGCATACCATTAAATACTTAATAGGGAACAAGTCAAAGTCACGGCATTATGCATTTTAAGGCATTTTTTGTTTTGTTTGAGGTTTGTTTTCTGTGCACACGAAGTTTTGACGCCCTTGACCTTCGGCTCAAACTTTCGTTTTCCGACGTTCGTTTTGCTTCGTATTCCGGTTCAAATTTTGCTTTTTGCTCGGCACTTTCCGGGAAAACCCGAACATTCTGATGCATCCAAACGATGCATCAAATTGTGAAAATGATGCATCAAATTCTTGGTTTTGGATGCATCAATTTGATGCATCAGTTGATACGATCCGCGTTCCGTATGTTTCGACAGCCCAGACGGATCCTCGATAGCTCACAGGGTATATAATGTTTTCCGCCGTTTTTTAAAGAATCCTTTCAAATTTGCTATTCCAAAAGTACCCTATGACACGACTCGAGTGGCAAAGAACATTCTCTGCAATTCCTGTCTCAGTCCGTGCAGCCGTTTCGGGTCCTATCGTCATCATACAAACATACACACAGACACACAAGAACCAGCTTTAAAAGTAAGATTATGTAAGAACCATGTGAACCAGTGAATTTTTCTTATGTACATCAGATACTACAGTATTTCTGCTTTATGAAAAGCTATATTTCAAAAACAAAACTAGAGATTTGAATTTTGACCACTTTTCCCCCTTCCTGTACATCGACCCAATGGTCTTGACAGTGGACAGACAAACGAACAATTCATATGAAACTTTTCTAAAAATGATTTTCGTTTGATCTCAGAGTCGAAAGAAATGACGAAAATCATTCATTGGATTGGAGTTGGATTTTTTATGAATTAATTTCCCAAAGAGTTACCAGTGGCTTTTACACACTTAATTCATTATAAAATTCTCCCTGTGCACAGAGAGCACACAGGCTGTTTAGCTTTGGTATGTGACCAAGTAAGGGATGGTCTTATCTCAAGCACACAGACTGTTTAGTTTTGGTATGTGACCAAGTGAGGGATGGTCTTATCTCAAGCACACAGACTGTTTAGTTTTGGTATGTGACCAAGTGAGGGATGGTCGTATCTCAAGCACACAGACTGTTTAGTTTTGGTATGTGACCAAGTGAGGGATGGTCGTATCTCAAGCACACAGACTGTTTAGTTTTGGTATGTGACCAAGTGAGGGATGGTCGTATCTCAAGCACACAGACTGTTTAGTTTTGGTATGTGACCAAGTGAGGGATGGTCGTATCTCAAACACACAGACTGTTTAGTTTTGGTATGTGACCAAGTGAGGGATGGTCGTATCTCAAGCACACAGACTGTTTAGTTTTGGTATGTGACCAAGTGAGGGATGGTCGTATCTCAAGCACACAGACTGTTTAGTTTTGGTATGTGACCAAGTGAGGGATGGTCTTATCTCAAACACACAGGCTGTTTAGTTTTGGTATGTGACCAAGTGAGGGATGGTCGTATCTCAAACACACAGACTGTTTAGTTTTGGTATGTGACCAAGTGAGGGATGGTCGTATCTCAAACACACAGACTGTTTAGTTTTGGTATGTGACCAAGTGAGGGATGGTCGTATCTCAAGCAAAACGTCTGGCTCAGATCTGATACGGTGAGCCAGCCTGTTTTCGCGGGAAGGCGTGTTCCTACAACTACATTGTACTGACTCCACACGGGGCTCTAGTGCAGGGCTGTGGTGCACGAAGCGAAAGTGGGCGCCACCCAAACGGGAGAGAACAAACCGCGTGTTCTGATTCGTTGAAATCACAACAAATCTCAATATTGCTATTTCATATGTTACGTAGATGTCCATTGGTCAATTTGACAAAACTGAGCTCATTGCAAAAGTGGTATCGACGACATTTCCGTCGATATCAGTTTTGATATCGATGACCTCTTTATTGCTTCCTCACTTCAAAAACAAAGACACCTAAATTTAAAAAACAAAAACATATAATATGAAAATGTAATTATCCCAGAATTTAGTTGAGCAAGTGACTAATTACTTTTTGAAAGAAAAGACATTTGGAAATACTGGAAAGTACAAGAAAGGAGTGAACAAAAAGAAATATTATTAGAAAGAGGGATATGGAACAGCCAAAACTGAGACAAATACTTTTGTAATTTCTTTACAGTGAATACAAAATGTCTAAAAAAGATAGCAATAATTATATCTAACATTGACGGACTGTGTGATGATATCTTCTGCTATAGGTCTTTTTCGACAGTGATACCAAAATCTCGACCTCCTGTCTCGATTTTGATATCACTGTCTCAACAGACCATAGCAGAAGATATCATCACACAGTCCGTCAATATTGGGTAATGTCAACCTATCCAACACCGCGGTTGGCACCCACCCGGTTGGTAACTTTCTCGTGCACCTCGTCCCTTATAGCCCTCGATCCTTAGGTCTCCGCTTTTAAAAGTTTCTATGTTTCTTTCTTTCTTTCTTTCTTTCTTTATTTGGTGTTTAACGTCGTTTTCAACCGTTCAAGGTTATATCGCGACGGAGGGAAGGGGGGTGATGGCATAGAGCCACCTGTCAAGTGTTTCTTGTTCACAAAAGCACTAATCAAAAATTTGCTCCAGGGGCTTGCAACGTAGTACAATATATTACCTTCTAGGTTTCTTGCCAAATGTAAAGTATAGTCAGCCGGACGAAGTATCCTGAACCATACATTTACAAAATGTCTACTAGACAGAGCGAAGCTGAAGAATGGCCATGTCACCGTGAACAAGATAACACCGAGAGACGTTCAAATCCCCCAGCCTTTGTCTCCTATTTTAAAAATCAAAATCGACGAGATAAAAACATTATCGAAGGGAAGTAACCACAAAATATCTCATCCTTTGTTCAAAGATCAGTTCCTTCCCTTACTTAACAAATACGCCAGAGTATGCAAGGACTTCAAGTATTTTGTTTGTTTATTTGTTGCTTAACGTCCAGCCGACTACGCAGAGCCATATCAGGACGAGGAAGGGGGGGATGAAGGGGGCCACTTGTCAAGCGATTCCTGTTTACAAATGCACTAACCCATTACTTGTGTCCCAGCAGGCTTTAGTAAAACTAAATTAATACCTACTGGAAGATTACCAGTTTCCAGTATGTTAAAATAGGCTTAACCTATCTACTGCTGGACTTACATCAGAACACTAACAGATTAAACTATACATGAATCGCGAGACAAGCGGCAAGAGAAGAGATTTTTGGAAAAAATACAGGTGAATGAGCAAGAAGGCAGAAAAAGGAAAAGAATTCATGAAGAAAAAGAGAGCATGACAGGAAAGAGGAACCAAAAATCTACCTAACAGCAAACTAGAAAGCTCCTGCGGTTCCAAAAACAGGAGGGGCTTTTAATTTCATAACCGCAGTGCCCCACTGCGGGATTCAAAAGTATTTCAAAACTCCTGTTTTGACCTTGACTTTGGTCATCTTGAGTAGAGTTTAGAATAGTGTAGTTCATGTTATAACTATGCATGATCATACAATGTTACAAACAAACAAAAGGCTGCGCCGTTTTAGAAGTTATGGTTCTAAACTAGCCATTTACACGGTAAACAGACCATTTCTACAATTTCAAAATCTTTCGTGAAAACCAAGGAAATGTGTGTTTTTATATTTGATAAACCCATGAACCTCTAATATAAAAAAAGGACAAAAAGAAAACCAAAGGGGTTAAAGTACCAAACCGCCCACTTCTCAACCCAAAGAACGAACCATTATCAAAATCTAATCAATACGGACACAATATTCATTTCTATGGCGTCTGGCAGTACAAGGCTTTATCCAGTTCTAGAAGACACTGGCGTGAGGCTTCGCTGGTCTGTGAAGACGTCTTGCCCTGGAAAGCCCGGATGAGTGTGACGACCTCCATCCCGTTGAGTGCCAGCAGCGCCAGACTGAGAAACACGGTCCATCCCATCTCGTGCTCGGCAGTGAACTAATCCACAAAGACAAGCCCAAAGAGGACGAGCATGAACAACGACCAGATCCCAAACCCATTCCCCAGCGATGAAGGAACGTCACCGGTACTCGAAAAGACATCGTGAAATTGGTCGAGAAGGTCTGAAGCTCTGCAGTTCAAGCGGAGACTGAAGACGATGGCAGCAGCTGAGATTAGTGAGCCCAGAATAACAAGCTCCTGTGCTCTGCTGTACACTCCTACGCTACACAACAGCATGTAGACTGCACAACATATCGACGTCGTCATCGTCATCGTTATCATCTTCATCATCCTCGTCGTCGTTTTCATCATCATCATCGTCGTCCTCATCACCGTCGTGGTGCATTAGTGTGTATCAATGTGTGTGTGTGTATGTGTGTCAATGTGTGTGTGTGTGTGTGTGTTTGAGTGTGTCAGTGTGTGTGTGTGTGTGTGTGTGCGTGTGTGTGTGTGTTGATAAGTATATGCATTAGTGTGTGTCAATGTGTGTGTGTGTGTGTGTGTGTGTGTGTGTGTGTGTGTGTCACGTTTCAATATATCACATAAGGTGATTATGAACGGTTAGTTACTACTAACTAACTAACCACACCACGATCCACTCTCGCGGTCATACAAATAGATAGAATCAACAAAAGTATAAGTTTCAGACGCCTGTTTAAATACTAACTCGCCACCTCCCTCGAGACTTCACTCCAAAAATATGTTTTACGTTCAAAACGTAAAATATAGGTCACTGACAAAAATGCCAGTTAAAGTTTAGAAAATGATAATAACACGCTGATCCCGTGTATAGATAGAAAATATAGCTGTCTGTCAAAAGCGCTAGTTACATGCAGTTGTCACAACCCACGTCGTCACCACTCAAATATAATCACAAATAGTATAGATGACTTGGTGGTAAAAGGGCGCAATGGCACGGTACACTTAGCTTTTTGCCACTGAGTGGGCGACCCGTAAATAGTCCTTCCCCACTACTGCTTCGTTGACTGGAGTGCCGGCTGGCGTGAAACGAAGCAGAGAATCGTGGGAAAATCAGGCGCCTCACTCAGCTGCTGAAGACAACGGGTGGTCGTGTAGGTGATGTCACTGCCTGCCGGAAGACCCCTGCAGACGGTGACGGCCTCACCGGTTATCCCAGCAGCAGCAACAGCATACAGCAACACCGCATCACCAGGTTACAGCCTACAGCTCCTCGAAGACAAGTCGGTAGACGTAGGTACCGCTGAATCCCGCGTAGACAGGTAATAATAGGTAGGAAGGCTGCAACAAAAAGCATCGGTGCACTAAACATGCCACGCAACTCTTCACCCTCCACCTTCAATCATGTCACCTTTACTATTTCATCGAGCACGTGGCCTGCACAAACGAACTTTTAAAACAACAAATCAGCTAGTTTCCTTCCTTCTCTCCATATCTGCAAAAACCATATACAGATTATTTTTTTTGCGTCACAAAGAGCAAATTATGCGCTAACCTGGAAAGAACAAGACAGAGTATTTTATTCCACAAACACAGACTCGTCAACAGCATTAAATAATGATTTATTACCTCAACAGCCTAATGTAAGTAGCTCTCCTTCAAGCGAATCGCTCCCTTTTGAATGGCTTCCGTCCGTCGGCGAAAATACCGCCATCTCCTTCTTGCTGAATTTCTTTGTGCGTGGGAAAAATCCCCCGCTCAGCTAAGAATCAAAACCTGTCAACCTTGTTGACCAGCACAGGTAACACAGCGAAAAGTTCTTCCTCCTTTGTAGTTCCGTAAAGCCCTACTGTACCATGCAGAACGGCACTCTGACTTAAAACAATAAATCACCAAGTGTAGAAAACCATATAACTTTAGGATGGAGGAAAACGATCCTTCTCTGTCGCTGCCCTGTGTTTCAGTGTCCTCTCATGTCTTCCCCAAACAACCTTGAAAAAAACCCACGTGACTTCACGTGTCCCGTATCCAGTTCAGTTACAGTGGATTTCGCCAAGCAAGCAAAATCGCGCACGTGGAACCCCTGTATCAAAATATCACCCCTCGCATGCCAGCCAGGCGTGCAGGAAAACGTATTTCCCGTGCTAAGCTCGGTCAGCAAAAATAGCCCGTACAAGCACAGGCGCTTTTCGTTGTAATTTGAGAAAGCCACCCCACAGAGTGTTACTTTCTCAATCCATGTCACTAAATCGTGACAGTGTGTGTGTGTTTAATCTGTATACTCTCCGATACTTTTTTTCAGCTTGATACAGAGATCAAAAGTTGCAAACACTGTCCTGTTTATCGTTTTGTTTCGTGTGTCGTGCAGTCCTTGGCAAATGAATCCACAGCACAAAATGTGATAAACCCCGCTTCGCCAATTCTCGCAGACTAAAGTCCAAGGGAGCAAACCGCAGCGTCGCGCCAACTGAGCGAGGCAGAAGTTGCCTCCCGTGTCTCCACAGTTCCATTTGCCTGCGGATGTTAGGGCGAAGTGCGAACAACGCGAGTACCGCACAACGCATGGAACTGTTTTATGAGTTCGGAGTTGAACTGCGCACCTTGGTCAGACAAAATTTCTTTTGGGAATCCTAGTCTAGCAAAAATAGACATGAGAGCCTCAGCAACAGCAACTGAAGTGATGTCCTTCATTGGAACGGCCTCAGGAAAACGTGTAGCCAAATCTATCAACGTCAATATGTACCTATGGCCTTCTTCAGAGGGATAGTGGACCTACTAGGTCGATGGCTACTCTCTCAAATGGTGTTGAGATCAGTGGCATGGCTACCAGTGGGACTGGAGAAACCTTCCCTTTTGACACTGTCTTTTGGCAAATGTCCCAACTCTTGACGTATCGAGCCACGTCAGCAGAAACACCTGGCCAAAAAAACTTGCAAAGAATTCTTGACAAAGTTCTGCGAATGCCACAATGTCCTGCGAGCAACTGATCATGTGCAACCACCATAACAGATGAACGCAAGTTCTCTGAAACAACCACTTGACAAAAAACTTTGTCCGAAGCTTGGTACTGCCGATACAAAACGCCACCTTCCTTGTAGAAACAGTACGCAGCAGTCCCAACTGACTTAGACTCTCCACTCGCAGCTAGTGAAAAACCACCTTTCAAACTGCTACCATCTGCTTGTAACTGACTGAGTTCATCGCGTGTAACTGACAAGTCCTCAGATACCTGAACCAAAGGCTCATGAGGAAGGTCTCTTCTCTTGGCTTGCGCACGAGTAGTAACAGCTGCAACAGCTTCATCAGCAGGAGAACACTCTGCAGCCTTTTCTGAAATTCCTGGAATGTTGCCAATGATCAGATAAGCCACAGGGTCATCCAGGACACAGCAAACCAACTCTCCTGAAAAATAAGGCGATTGAACCACAACTTTTGCCTGGGGATACGTATGAATTTCCCCACCAAATGTTTTACAGATGACAGTACCGCTGAAAAACTGGTCTTTAGCCACCAAACGACCGCGAACAGCACAAATGGTAGCACCTGTGTCACGAAGAACTGAACATGCAGTGTCGTTGACACAACCATGATCCAAATGCAGACTTTCCACAACCTGTGTTACTGAACAAACAACCTCTGGAACAGCTGCATTCGCTGACCCGTTCTGCTTTTTCTCAACACCCGATCTCACCAGCAAAACCGGACACGTTCTCTTGTTATGACCCCCAAGACCCCAAATTGGGCAAGGATTCTGACTCTTCCGCAATGGACACTGCCGTGACCAATGTCCTTTCCCTTCACACAACAGACAAGTGTCAAAATTCTGTCGGAATGGACCACCTCGTTGAGAACCTGCACGACTGCGTCACACCTTCCCAGCACTGAGAATTCGGTTATCTAGAGCAGCCATCTATAAATAGCCCAGCCAGCTGCACACAGCGAGCCAGCCAGTCAGCTGAGGGTGCCAGCAACAAACTGGCCTGTCTGACCGTAGCTGTAATACTCTTACTTACAACTTTATTTAATGATAGCTGAGCCGTTTGTTGCATTTCTTTTTTGAAATTTGACACATGACTAGATCGATTTCTGCAGATACCACTCAATGCAATTGTAATCCCATTTCAATTTGGTAAGAAGTATTTATTAGTACTAACTGATTGAGGTGCTTTGGTGTGTTTTGAAAGTGTTAGCACACTTTTACTACAGACATAATACAGTTTTGTTTTAGAGGCAACAAGCATGCTAAACACAGAACAGCAAGCAGAATGAATGAAGCAAGCCTTACCTTTGCACCAGAAAGTAGAATGAATAACTGCTAATCCAATACACTGCACTCCATTGTATTGTATACAACTTTCACAATTCATTTTGACGGCATGAAAATGAGCACAGTCCACACAAAAACAACAAAATAAAACAGCACAGATACCAACACATTCACTTTCCTTTAGATAAGGCACATATTCATTCCAGTAGTGCTTGCTTTCCACAGAACAGAGAGCACAGTGAGTGGGAGTAGACACTCGTCCCAAAGTACAGACCAAACCCTTGGCGCCCCCCCCCCCCCCACCCTTTTTCCCCCCAGACAAGTCTTGCTTCCCCTAGAACTGTTTATTACAACCTGCAGCATAGCATCTCTCCCAACAGGTCTAGGTACCAGCAAAGCTACAGGATTAGAGGGAACTGAGATAAGGGGGCATTTGTTTTAACATCTGGAATCCATTTCCTGCTCAGTGCCAAGGGGCCTGTTTCACTTAAAGCTGCCTACTATCAATTACAGTGGGGATAAACATCCCTGGCTCGACACACAGCAAGCTAATTGCCTGGCTGACAGACTGGTGCAAGATAGTGGGGCATTAGAATGAAGGGAATGTGTTGTAAATCTCCTAGAAACAGCACTCGCCAGAGATAGTGAGACTCTGCTGGCCGCCATTTTGGATTTCCATTGCCCTGGTAACAAGCCAGTGCGGGCGCACTGGCAGGAACAACTGGGTCGGCTAGGCCGCGAACCGAATTCTGACCTGCACAGCGCGGCTGAGAAGGTGTGGCGTCTACTCCCACGTGGACTATATGAATCACCTGGTGGATATGTCTGAGATTCTGAAGTCCCCCTTCCATAGCTCCAGTGAGTCCTGCTACAATCACGTCCACCAAAACTGGAACCGAACCGACGATACTGCTGGCCACCTCTGTGAACATCACCTTGTGAAAGAGCAGCAGCAGCAATCTCTTCTTGGACACAAGAACTGACAGAAAAAATGGTAGAACCTGACTTCCGTGATAGGTTTTTCCCTGGTCTAGCTAAACGATAACTTTCTGCAGCTTTGACCATCTCATCAAGTTTGACCAGACCCCTCTCACGAATGAATGTCGCTAAGTCCGCTGACACACTTTCCAGAAATTGTTCACCTAAAATCAGGTTTGTCAAACCTTCAACATCTTTTTCAATTCCTGACAGCGCAACCCAGCGGTCAAACAACCTTTGAAGTTCTATCCCGAAAGTTTGGAACGGTTCTTTTGCGCTTGGTCTAATTTACCTGAGTTTCTTTCTAAAGGTTTCCGAAGTACACTGAAACTTCTTCAGTAAGTTTTCTTTGAGACACTCGTATGTCACTGCACCTGTAGCTGCAAGGCTATGGTAAAGATTCAACGCGTTTCCCTCTAAAAGTGCAGATAAGAACGTAATCCATTTTGATTTCTCCCAGCCCAGGGTTGTTGCATGCGTCTCAAATATGTACAAGTAAGAATCGATGTCATCATGCTGTTCCTTAAAAGTAGGAAGCTTGGGATAGACTGGACGAGCACCAACACTATCCTGACTATTTTGCGGTGCACGTGTCCCAGCATCAATTTCTGCCTTCCTAACCTCAAGTTCTTTTTGCCTAGTCAGGTGTTCTAATTCTTTTTGTTTTTGTTCCATTTCTTTTTCTCTTTGTCTTTCTTCCATTTCCATTTCTTTTTCTTTTCGTCTTTCTTCCATTTCTTTTTTCCTCTCCAAACGGTCAAAACTTTCTTTTGTGTATTTTTCCCGTCGTTCCTCAACAAGACCCAGAGTTTCTGCTTGTTTAAGAAACTTGTCAAATAACTCATCATAATCATCTTCCTTCTCCATAGTGCAAGTTTTCAAACTATCAAAGTTACACCAAAATTGTCAAAATTAGGAGAAAAAATTGAAACATTTTCCAAAACAAAAGTGTAAGTCCAAAACTCCACTTGCAAACTGTACACAGCAAAATACAATATCTGGCAAAAGATAGGCTTAGTTGATAAAAGAATGTATCAAAACACGCTTTGGCGTAAGTCTTTCGTACAAATCTAGAAATTCTGATCAAAGTCAAATATAAATAAAGTTGAATAAAGTCAAATAAATTAAGTTTGTTTAAAGACATGTATACAAGTACAAACACTACAAACTACAACTTACAGTCAACACCTAACTTCCACAAACCCTAACTTGTAAGAAGAATTAAAATAAAACAAAGTCCTAGCCCCTCAACAAAAATTGAATGTCCAGTAATAATATCAAAACAATTCAAATAAAACGCTAGATAAATAAACTATACATAAATTAAGCCAAACTTTTGAAACTAACACAAAAAGTGTAGTTGGAGAAAAAAAATATATAAATAAAGGGAGGCAACTAAATCACTCAACTAAAACTGCACAATAAGTCTAAACTAAAATTTTCAAAGTGCAAAATCTCCAACAGCTTAAGTAACAAACCAAATGAAAATCTTGTATTAAATAAAGTCTAACCCAAACTATGTAACAACTAAATAAACAAAACAAAACTTAACCAAATAAAACAAAATTTCAAAGACGGCAAAACCAAACTACTCAAATGAAAAAATAACTAGGGGCTGAAAACCCTACAACTAAAATAAAGGCAAAGGGTTTCCCAAAGGATAGCTCCCTATTCAAAAGAAGATAATGTTCTACAAAATTATTAAGTAAAGCGCAGAAAAGAGCAGTGAAAGAAAAATGAAAGACCCCACAGGAAGAAAAATGAAGCTAAGCCCTCAGTGCTCAGAACTATACAAGAAGCACTGCCGTAAAGCTGGAGACGGCCTGAACACAAAGCAAGACATACACATCACAATCACGCAAACATGAAATCCAAAACAAAATTCTTGTAGGAAAATTGTGTACGTGACCTACCAAAAAATAATCAACGACTAACACGCCAACCTGGGGAAAATTTCAATTTAACAATGCAAAAATGAAACAATAACAATATATTTTACCTAACACAGAGAAAACGGGGTCACCAAATGTTACGAGGGGGTTTTGCTGAAATTTGTTGAAGTTATAAATATTAAGAAGTGTCTGTGTGTAAATATATATTCTATCAAAAGTGCATGTTCTATCTCTGTTTACTAATTCACTCTCACTACACACACACACAGCACTCAAGCTAGGTACAAAGACGTAAACAAATTATCTCCCTTTGCCCTTGCACCTATATTCAGATCATACACACAAAATACATATATGGCGATTCACACACAATAAACAGTCCGTTGCTTTCACTGGGGAATAATAATATGTTGAGTGGTTGAGTGGAGGAAATTCTGTTCCTCACTGAAGTTGTCTCAATGTTTATCTCCGTGGATTCTTAGTGCACATACTACTTACAGTTCAGCGGGTACATAATCTTGGCCCATGTCACGCCATTGAAGATACATGGTAATGGTGAGACATGGAGTGGGTTACCACCTGGCCCAAGAACTCCTGCGCTGAGTTTCAACCTTGCCGTTGCATCTGTCCTTCCAGTGCAGTGATGACAAGGAGGGGATGTTCTCTTCTTCTTCTCTTCCCACATCGGAGTGACATCCTGGCTCCAACCGGGGTGCTGTATAAAAAGTTTATACCATCACAAGACTCTTGAAGAACACTGAAATTTTATCCTTTCTTCCCAAGTTGAATCCATAAATCCTTTTCCATGATTTTCAACCACTCAGTTTCCATGTTGACTCCAACCACTCAATTTTAGTCAAACTTCCCCATAAAATATTAATTCCACTCTTACTCAATAATACCACATTCATCCATCAACTAGCCTATGATATTACAATATCATTTCAGCCCAATTACCAGATACTACATTACAAAGGAAAATACAAACATTCTTTTCCAAAATGGCTGATAACAGCTCACACATCTTCTGATCCAATTCACAACATTATTCTCAAAAATCGTTTCATCAATGAAGACTACCGTACAAACACAAATCAATAAATACCTGTGTAATCACAGCAATAAATCAACCATGATTTGTCAATGCATGAGGCAAATACAGTTGGCCTCAATGCTGGTTGAGAAGCATTCTACAGATGTGTAGACTTGGACAGACACACTTTCCTTTAGTGACAATTGAGAATGTTCTGACTCACACAACAAACATGGCTACCTAAAGTTCCTCCAATTTAGTAACCTCCTCTTCCATTGGTCAATTCCAAACGAGGTAACCAATGAAAGCAGAGCTTACAATAATCAGGCCACACTATGCAGATTGAAAGTATGACAAGCAAAGCTGCACACATTTAATGAAAATGCTAAACATTAATTCAGAATAAAATATGTACAAATCCATTTGTCACAATAACTTTGAATGAAACAGATATATTATTTGGTTTTTGGAATGAAAATTTAAAAAACGATCAAATTTATATTATAAATTATTGTATTTTGATAACAAAAATGACCATAGGAAAATTTAAGTATGGGAAGAAGTTAGACTTACGTATTTTATTGGAAATAGAGTTAAACATTAGACAGAAATTTATGTTTTGTATAATATAAAGTTGATTATGTTATACAGAAAGAGACCAAGGAAGAAGGATGCTCCCCGCCTTAAAAAAAAATAAAATAAAAAATCGGGCAAAAAATATGGGTTGAAGTATCCTGCATGCAACTGAGGTCAAAAAAAAAAGGGTTACGGGAAGCTGAGTGTGCCTTTAATTTATAACAAAACAACACGTTACAATCACTGATCTTCGACCTAGCGGTCCAAGTATAATGCCGACGAGTCGCATTATACTTGTTCGAGTCTAAATATCGGACCCTATTGCTCCGCTGAAAACACAATAGCGATTATATAGCTGTTCTGACCTTGATTTGATGTTCCAAACTTACAAAATGACAGTTTTTGCGTCGATGCGTTGATCTCAGGTTTTAATAGCAGACGCCGTTTTTTATGCGCATTAGTTTCGCGCAGGCGCCACACTGACTTTGGGAAAAAAACTCGATTTGACAACACAGCTGTTAAACAGCTTTTTATATTTAGTCAAGTTTTGACTAAATATTTTAACATCGAGGGGAATCGAAAGGAGGGTCGTGGTGTATGTGCGTGCGTGTGTGCGTGTGTGTGTGTGTGTGTGTAGAGCGATTCAGACTAAACTACTGGACCGATCTTTATAAAATTTGACATGAGAGTTCCTGGGTATGAAATCCCCGAACTTTTTTTTCTTTTTTTATATTTAGTCAAGTTTTGACTAAATATTTTAACATCGAGGGGGAATCGAAACGAGGGTCGTGGTGTATGTGCGTGCGTGTGTGCGTGCGTGTGTGTGTGTGTGTGTGTGTAGAGCGATTCAGACTAAACTACTGGACCGATCTTTATGAAATTTGACATGAGAGTTCCTGGGATTGATATCCCCGAACGTTTTTTTCATTTTTTTGATAAATGTCTTTGATGACGTCATATCCGGCTTTTCGTGAAAGTTGAGGCGGCACTGTCACGCCCTCATTTTTCAACCAAATTGGTTCAAATTTTGGTCAAGTAATCTTCGACGAAGCCCGGGGTTCGGTATTGCATTTCAGCTTGGTGGCTTAAAAATTAATTAATGACTTTGGTCATTAAAAAACGGAAAATTGTAAAAAAAAATAAAAATTTATAAAACGATCCAAAGTTACGTTTATCTTATTCTCCATCATTTGCTGATTCCAAAAACATATAAATATGTTATATTCGGATTAAAAACAAGCTCTGAAAATTAAATATATAAAAATTATTATCAAAATTAAATTGTCCAAATCAATTTAAAAACACTTTCATCTTATTCCTTGTCGGTTCCTGATTCCAAAAACATATAGATATGATATGTTTGGATTAAAAACACGCTCAGAAAGTTAAAACAAAGAGAGGTACAGAAAAGCGTGCTATCCTTCTTAGCGCAACTACTACCCCGCTCTTCTTGTCAATTTCACTGCCTTTGCCATGAGCGGTGGCCTGACGATGCTACGAGTAAAATGGCATTGCGTTCAGTTTCATTCTGTGAGTTCGACAGCTACTTGACTAAATATTGTATTTTCGCCTTACGCGACTTGTTTGATAAATGTCTTTGATGACGTCATATCCGGCTTTTCGTGAAAGTTGAGGCGGCACTGTCACGCCCTCATTTTTCAACCAAATTGGTTGAAATTTTGGTCAAGTAATCTTCGACGAAGCCCGGACTTCGGTATTGCATTTCAGCTTGGTGGCTTAAAAATTAATTAATGACTTTGGTCATTAAAAATCTGAAAATTGTAAAAAAGAATAAAAATTTATAAAACGATCCAAATTTACGTTTATCTTATTCTCCATCATTTGCTGATTCCAAAAACATATAAATATGTTATATTCGGATTAAAAACAAGCTCTGAAAATTAAATATATAAAAATTATTATCAAAATTAAATTGTCCAAATCCATTTAAAAACACTTTCATCTTATTCCTTGTCGGTTCCTGATTCCAAAAACATATAGATATGATATGTTTGGATTAAAAACACGCTCAGAAAGTTAAAACAAAGAGAGGTACAGAAAAGCGTGCTATCCTTCTTAGCGCAACTACTACCCCGCTCTTCTTGTCAATTCTGCCGTGTAAAGGCAGAAGGAAGCAAGTCCATGAAACATAGTTTCGAGAAAATCGACATTTTCTGTTTGCATCACTGTTTTGGAATGAAAAGCTTTAAATGATTTCTTTGTTTGCTGATAACATGTAGGGCATTATTGTGCGTTTCTGCTATGAATATTAAAACCCTCATTTAATTCATCACTTAGAAATAATGATTTTTGTGGACTTACTGCCTTTTGCCGAATTAATTCCCCAAACTCATTCACTTAAAAATAATGGTAAAAGGCAGTAAGAGGACATACTGCTTTCTGCCAAATTATATCCCTACTTAAATCTTATTTTAAAAAAATGGCAAAAAGCAGCATTGGACTTACTGCTTTCTGCCATATTATATCCTAGCGTTATATCTGGCTGAGAAAAAGGCATAAAGCAGCAAGTGGACTTACTGCTTTCTGCTAATTTATTATCTCAGAAAATTGAAAGTAGAAGAAATACACGCAACAGTGCTTTTGGAACGTTTTTCAAATGTGACTTTACGTCCAGTGATTTCGTGATTTTCTGAATGCAAAAACAACTTCCTTGGTGAACAATTTGTATTTTCCTTTGTGATTAACTGATACGAATGTTCCTGTTTTTCCTTGTTTTGCTTATCATTCTGTGGTCGCTCTCCAATGATTAACTTTATTGTTAATCCGTTCTTGTGTCATTGATATCGTTTAAAAAGACCATTATTTTCAATACAAGTCTGATACTCTCTTTTGATATTCACAAGAAAAATATTGACTTGAACGCAATTATTTTAAAATAAAAATAAAAACCTAAGAAATCGTGTACACACACACACACGCTTTGTTCTTGCTGCTTGTCTGTAACAGTCACACACACACACACACACATACCTAAAGTGTGGATGGTTACCTAAGAGGCGGCACTGGGTGTAGTGCCTTTCTAGTGCACTTGCACTACAACAGCACTGGGTGCAGTACTCGCTCCGGCATCGAAGAATTTTGCACTAAAAAATGCACAAAATTTGACCTATTTCGTCGCCTATAGAGGACGGAAAGAATGTCATTTTGAACATTGTTATGACATTCTTTCCGTCAAAAAAGTCAATTTAACGGTGTTAAATGAAGCGACCATCCACACAATTAGGTTGCCATCCAGAGTTTAGGTTGCCATCCACGTGTGGATGGTTGCCTTATGGTGATTTAGGCAACCAAACCTGTGGAAACATGGGTACACACACACACTGACTCACACACACACACACACACACACAGACACACACACACACACTTTTGTTTTCCTTCTCACTGTCTCTCTCGCTTTCGTTTGCTAATACGAATTAGAATCCAGGATTTGACAATAAGACGTTTTATTTATTGAGTTTGACTAACGATTTCCAAAGGACACAACATTAAAGCAACAGCATGACAAAAAGAACTGGCTTGACAAGCCGCCATTATACCAGTGTTAACTATATATTGTGCAGTGTTCACTTTCAGCTGAAGTGTTCCACTTTTGAACAATATGTGTTTAATTAGTCTTAAAAACTGTGTGATGAACTATATAATCATTTGTAGTTGTACACCATGCGCGCTACATTTGCTAGTAGAATTACATAGTAATTCACACAGTGTCCACAAACATTGTAGTTGAGTGTTCAACTAGCAAAACCACAAACCTGCAAAATATGATGTATATATATTCATTTACCACCCCATCTCCCCCAGTTACAGTCTACACCTCTTCTAAAACTATTCACTGACATTCTGCCATCCGACTGATGACAATTATCTACTACAGCGATTAACTGGATGTAGATTTGTTCCATGAGCCTGTTCGGATAACTAACAAACAACATACAATCCCCCCACCCCCTCGCCGTCCTCGTCCCAACGTTCTGCATCTCTGCGCTCATCATCTGTTATTGTCAAACGGAAAGTTGTCAGTATATAGTACTCCTCTTCCTCTTCGTCGGTCCATTACCGTCGTATGTTGCTGGCATTGTCATTTAGGTAAGATCCATTGTGGCCTCTTCTCCAGCAAGCCGAGGTGGTTGCATCTCGCAGTTGCAACCTGCCAGCAACGGACGAATTCGGTCGAAGTGGTTGGCATGAGTGTAACACAGTGTGATATACCGTGGATGCACCGACTCATCATGCCCACCAACAATTTCGACAGCTTCCTCCTGGGGTGGGAATCAGAGCCATCTGTACGCTGCAGCGTTGTCGCCTTGCCCAGGGTGTGGCGAGAACACGTACAGGTGACGACCGAGCCAAGTTGCGATGGCGTAGAGTTCGCAAGCTGTTGCCCACCTGCCCAACTGTCGCATGTCCCGAAGGTGGTCGTCGATGGTTGTACCCACGCACTGTTCGAATAACTGAGGCTGGGAAGCAATAGTGTTGCATACCATGTCTCGCCACTTGCCATGGTTGGAACATAGGTCAGAGTCATTCTCAAAGCAGAACAGATAAGAAGGTAAGGCATCATCTGCGTCCCTTAGGATGGAGGTACTTGATGCTATGTCTCTTGTTATCCTGCTGTCTGGATTTTTCTTCCTCGCTGGTGTCGTCTGGTCATCAGAGGAACATAGGTCAGAGCAGATAAGAAGGTAAGGCATCATCTGCGTCACTTAGGATGGAGGGGCTTGATGTTTCGGAAACGTGTGTTGAATCGTCGTATGTATGAGGAGCAATGGTGCAGTCACCGATTAAGCACCTGTCAACATAAAAGTTAACAATATCCCATTATAATGGCGACAAGCTACCACACAAATAACCGTAGGATCAGACAACAGTGGGTGAACACGATTATCAGGAGAAGATGCGGAATACAAAGCAATCGGTATACAAAGCAACACTTTAATCGGTAAGTGAAAATGTGTTTCTAATGACAACTTTAATGAACAATCTAATTAACTAATTGAAATTCAATCCCAAAGTGCGGACTGAGTCAAAGATTGCTTGACCAAAGTTTGGTTGAAAAATGAGAGCGTGACAGTTCCGCCTCAACTATCACTTAAAGCCGGATATGACGTCATCGAAGACATTTATCGACAAAATGAAAAAATCTTGGGATATCATACCCAGGAACTCTCACTCTCATGTTAAGTGTTATTAAGATTGGTCCAGTAGTTTTCTCTGAATCGCTCTACATGTACACACAGACACACACACACACACACACACTGACACAGTCAATAGACCCTTGTCTCGATTTCCCGCCTGTGTTAAAACATTCTTCACTAAGTGTAACAAGATGTACTTTTCTTGTGGATTTGAACTCTGTCAGATGTTAAAACAATGACGACAACAGTCAGGACAGTATTGATGGTAAAGTAAATATCTCTGTTTTATGTTTGATGCGATTGACTTGCAGAGAATCTTCAGAGAATATCACCGCCCTGGATTCAAGTTACAAGCTCACATGAGTCTTTATTCCTAACAAAAACGCGTTAAAGACTTTTAGCAATACAAACACAACTCTATACTTTTACACAAATGCAGTCCTTGGGAACAGCTTGTGTAAATAAATGTGTTACGTGGTGTGAAATACTTTTTTTTTTAATCAATGAGTGATCTGATTGACAAAAACAATATCCAGGGTATTCTGTTCTTGATCTTTAATTATGCTCAAAATAAACACTCTACATAGACAATATAGAAACGCATAATGTTATATCTGGGATGAGTCTGGCAGTTCTTAATGTGAACAAAAAGAAATGAACAACTCGAATCTGCACTAACTTCAATAAGTGAATGAAACCGACACCATACCTGCTTGTTCCTTGCAATCTGATGTGAACGCCTTGAGTTGTTTGGGGGAGCACAGTCTCTTCCACGGATTGGTCTTGTCTGCCCTTGTCGCTTACACATCTGTCAAATGAAAACGGCAGCAAAAGTGAGACATTTTATTGACAACTCTCCTCCCCACCCTTCTTCACATCATCCTTTTCCTCTCCCGCGCACCCCCCCACCCCCTCCCTCCATCTCCCCTCCGGGCCACTGTAATGACAAACGATAACTGCTGCTGCTGCTGATACTAATACTACTGCAACGAAAGTGATGTCAAGATGTTGCTCGTTTTAAAACATACCTCTTCAGCCCGAGAAAAGAAAGGAATGAAAAAATGTTGCACACTATTTTTGGCTGTGAAACATACCTTGTTTTGGGCCCTTCAGCAAAAGGGGGCAGTGGTGGCGAGTATCCCTCAGACTGTGTGCTGCAGCTGTGGTCGCTGCCTGTCCCGCTTCGAATCACATTTCTGTCAGATATAATAGGACACAATACTTATTTCAATGGTTGGAAGCACAAAAAAACGGGAGAACAATCCTCCAGTTTTAGATCTAACACGCTGTCAGTGCTCAAGACTAGTGTTGTTCAACCACAAGTCACTCATTCTAGATCAAAACAAATATCTCTTTGTATTAGAAACATGCTAAATGCATCCATAAATATCATGATGAAAAGAACAGAAGTGAATAGTCAAGAAGTCACGGTGGAAGTAGCGTAGAACAACAAAACTATAATAAATGGGCATTTGAACTAGATGGCATTTTACTTGCTAGCTCCGTAATGCAAGTGCACATTGGAATACCCAAATCAGTCAGAAAATCTGTGTTGTTGTAAATTCCCATACACCTATTGAGAGAGAGTCATTTCAGACCGGAACGCAAAACTGCCAACAACAAAAATGAAACAAACAAACCAACTTACTGTTGCTTCAGATAGTTGAACACGTAGGCAGCTCTCATCGCCATTTCCCCCGACAAAGGCCAGGGAAATAATGATACAATAAGCTTAGTTCTGATTGGTTAATCGCTGTCAGGATTACAAAAGGGTGAACGCGATTGGCTAATGGACATAGAACGCTAAACCATGCAAACTCGTTTTGAGGCTTGCAAGGAAGTAAGTCCAGTGCAAACCTGAAAACCAGAAGTGTCTGTGTGTAAATAATTATTCTATCAAAAGTGCATGTTCTATCTCTGTTTAGTAATTCACTCACACTACACACACACAGCACTCAAGCTAGGTACAAAGACGTAAACAAATTATCTCCCTTTGCCCTTGCACCTATATTCAGATCATTCACACAAAATACATATATGGCGATTCACACACAATAAACAGTCCGTTGCTTTCACTGGGGAATAATAATATGTTGAGTGGTTGAGTGGAGGAAATTCTGTTCCTTACTGAAGTTGTCTCAATGTGTATCTCCGTGGATTCTTAGTGCACATACTACTTACAGTTCAGCGGGTACATAATCTTGGCCCATGTCAGGCCAGTGAAGATACATGGTAATGGTGAGACATGGAGTGGGTTACCACCTGGCCCAAGAACTCCTGCGCTGAGTTTCAACCTTGCCGTTGCATCTGTCCTTCCAGTGCAGTGATGACAAGGAGGGGATGTTCTCTTCTTCTTCTCTTCCCACATCGGAGTGACATCCTGGCTCCAACCGGGGTGCTGTATAAAAAGTTTATACCATCATAAGTCTCTAGAAGAATACTGAAGTTTTATCCTTTCTTCCCAAGTTGAATCCATAAATCATTTTCCATGATTTTCAACCACTCAGTTTCCATGTTGACTCCAACCACTCAATTTTAGTCAAACTTCCCCATAAAATATTAATTCCCCTCTTTCTCAATAATACCACATTTATCCATCAACTAGCCTATGCTATTACAATATCATTTCAGCCCAATTACCAGATACTACATTACAAAGGAAAATACAAACATTCTTTTCCAAAATGGCTGACAACAGCTCACACATCTTCTGATCCAATTCACAACATTATTCTCAAAAATCATTTCATCAATGAAGACTACCGTACAAACACAAATCAATAAATACCTGTGTAATCACAGCAATAAATCAACCATGATTTGTCAATGCATGAGGCAAATACAGTTGGCCTCAGTGCTGGTTGAGAAGCATTCTACAGATGTGTAGACTTGGACAGACACACCTTCCTTCAGTGACAATTGAGAATGTTCTGACTCACACAACAAACATGGCTATCTAAAGTTCCTCCAATTTAGTAACCTCCTCTTCCATTGGTCAATTCCAAACGAGGTAACCAATGAAAGCAGAGCTTACAATAATCAGGCCACACTATGCAGATTGAAAGTATGACAAGCAAAGCTGCACACATTTAATGAAAATGCTAAACATTAATTCAGAATAAAATATGTACAAATCCATTTGTCACAATAACTTTGAATGAAACAGATATATTATTTGGTTTTTGGAATGAAAATTTAAAAAACGATCAAATTTATATTATAAATTATTGTATTTTGATAACAAAAATGACCATAGGAAAATTTAAGTATGGGAAGAAGTTAGACTTACGTATTTTATTGGAAATAGAGTTAAACATTAGACAGAAGTTTATGTTTTGTATAATATAAAGTTGATTATGTTATACAGAAAAAGACCAAGGAAGAAGGATGCTCCCCGCCTTAAAAAAAAAAATTTTTAAATAAAAAATCGGGCAAAAAATATGGGTTGAAGCATCCTGCATGCAACTGAGGTCAAAAAAAAAAGGGTTACGGGAAGCTGAGTGTGCCTTTAATTTATAACAAAACAACACGTTACAATCACTGATCTTCGACCTAGCGGTCCACGTATAATGCCGACGAGTCGCATTATACTTGTTCGAGTCTAAATATCGGACCCTATTGCTCCGCTGAAAACACAATAGCGATTATATAGCTGTTCTGACCTTGATTTGATGTTCCAAACTTACAAAATGACAGTTTTTGCGTCGATGCGTTGATCTCAGGTTTTAATAGCAGACGCCGTTTTTTATGCGCATTAGTTTCGCGCAGGCGCCACACTGACTTTGGGAAAAAAACTCGATTTGACAACACAGCTGTTAAACAGCTTTTTATATTTAGTCAAGTTTTGACTAAATATTTTAACATCGAGGGAGAATCGAAACGAGGGTCGTGGTGTATGTGCGTGCGTGTGTGCGTGTGTGTGTGTGTGTGTAGAGCGATTCAGACTAAACTACTGGACCGATCTTTATAAAATTTGACATGAGAGTTCCTGGGTATGAAATCCCCGAACGTTTTTTTCATTTTTTATATTTAGTCAAGTTTTGACTAAATATTTTAACATCGAGGGGGAATCGAAACGAGGGTCGTGGTGTATGTGCGTGCGTGTGTGCGTGCGTGTGTGTGTGTGTGTGTGTGTAGAGCGATTCAGACTAAACTACTGGACCGATCTTTATGAAATTTGACATGAGAGTTCCTGGGATTGATATCCCCGAACGTTTTTTTCATTTTTTTGATAAATGTCTTTGATGACGTCATATCCGGCTTTTCGTGAAAGTTGAGGCGGCACTGTCACGCCCTCATTTTTCAACCAAATTGGTTCAAATTTTGGTCAAGTAATC
The DNA here is from genome assembly GCF_037325665.1 of Littorina saxatilis. NCBI lineage: Eukaryota > Metazoa > Mollusca > Gastropoda > Littorinimorpha > Littorinidae > Littorina > Littorina saxatilis. The sequence goes on from NC_090258.1 coordinate 31,694,939, forward strand.
TTCGACGAAGCCCGGGGTTCGGTATTGCATTTCAGCTTGGTGGCTTAAAAATTAATTAATGACTTTGGTCATTAAAAATCGGAAAATTGTAAAAAAAAATAAAAATTTATAAAACGATCCAAAGTTACGTTTATCTTATTCTCCATCATTTGCTGATTCCAAAAACATATAAATATGTTATATTCGGATTAAAAACAAGCTCTGAAAATTAAATATATAAAAATTATTATCAAAATTAAATTGTCCAAATCAATTTAAAAACACTTTCATCTTATTCCTTGTCGGTTCCTGATTCCAAAAACATATAGATATGATATGTTTGGATTAAAAACACGCTCAGAAAGTTAAAACAAAGAGAGGTACAGAAAAGCGTGCTATCCTTCTTAGCGCAACTACTACCCCGCTCTTCTTGTCAATTTCACTGCCTTTGCCATGAGCGGTGGCCTGACGATGCTACGAGTAAAATGGCATTGCGTTCAGTTTCATTCTGTGAGTTCGACAGCTTGACTAAATGTTGTATTTTCGCCTTTCGCGATTTGTTTGATAAATGTCTTTGATGACGTCATATCCGGCTTTTCGTGAAAGTTGAGACGGCACTGTCACGCTCTCATTTTTAAACCAAATTGGTTGAAATTTTGGTCAAGTAATCTTCGACGAAGCCCGGACTTCGGTATTGCATTTCAGCTTGGTGGCTTAAAATTTAATTAATGACTTTGGTAATTAAAAATCTGAAAATTGTAAAAAAAAAAAAAAAATTATAAAACGATCCAAATTTACGTTTATCTTATTCTCCATCATTTGCTGATTCCAAAAACATATAAATATGTTATATTCGGATTAAAAACAAGCTCTGAAAATTAAATATATAAAAATTATTATCAAAATTAAATTGTCCAAATCCATTTAAAAACACTTTCATCTTATTCCTTGTCGGTTCCTGATTCCAAAAACATATAGATATGATATGTTTGGATTAAAAACACGCTCAGAAAGTTAAAACAAAGAGAGGTACAGAAAAGCGTGCTATCCTTCTTAGCGCAACTACTACCCCGCTCTTCTTGTCAATTCTGCCGTGTAAAGGCAGAAGGAAGCAAGTCCATGAAACATAGTTTCGAGAAAATCGACATTTTCTGTTTGCATCACTGTTTTGGAATGAAAAGCTTTAAATGATTTCTTTGTTTGCTGATAACATGTAGGGCATTATTGTGCGTTTCTGCTATGAATATTAAAACCCTCATTTAATTCATCACTTAGAAATAATGATTTTTGTGGACTTACTGCCTTTTGCCGAATTAATTCCCCAAACTCATTCACTTAAAAATAATGGTAAAAGGCAGTAAGAGGACATACTGCTTTCTGCCAAATTATATCCCTACTTAAATCTTATTTTAAAAAAAGGCAAAAAGCAGCATTGGACTTACTGCTTTCTGCCATATTATATCCTAGCGTTATATCTGGCTGAGAAAAAGGCATAAAGCAGCAAGTAGACTTACTGCTTTCTGCTAATTTATTATCTCAGAAAATTGAAAGTAGAAGAAATACACGCAACAGTGCTTTTGGAACGTTTTTCAAATGTGACTTTACGTCCAGTGATTTCGTGATTTTCTGAATGCAAAAACAACTTCCTTGGTGAACAATTTGTATTTTCCTTTGTGATTAACTGATACGAATGTTCCTGTTTTTCCTTGTTTTGCTTATCATTCTGTGGTCGCTCTCTAATGATTAACTTTATTGTTAATCCGTTCTTGTGTCATTGATATCGTTTAAAAAGACCATTATTTTTAATACAAGTCTGATACTCTCTTTTGATATTCACAAGAAAAATATTGACTTGAACGCAATTATTTTAAAATAAAAATAAAAATCTAAGAAATCGTGTACACACACACACACGCTTTGTTCTTGCTCCTTGTCTGTAACAGTCACACACACACACACACACACACACACACACACACACACACACAGACACACACACACACACTTTTGTTTTCCTTCTCACTGTCTCTCTCGCTTTCGTTTGCTAATACGAATTAGAATCCAGGATTTGACAATAAGACGTTTTATTTATTGAATTTGACTAACGATTTCCAAAGGACACAACATTAAAGCAACAGCATGACAAAAAGAACTGGCTTGACAAGCCGCCAATATACCAGTGTTAACTATATATTGTGCAGTGTTCACTTTCAGCTGAAGTGTTCCACTTTTGAACAATATGTGTTTAATTAGTCTTAAAAACTGTGTGATGAACTATATAATCATTTGTAGTTGTACACCATGCGCGCTACATTTGCTAGTAGAATTACATAGTAATTCACACAGTGTCCACAAACATTGTAGTTGAGTGTTCAACTAGCAAAACCACAAACCTGCAAATTATGATGTATATATATTCATTTACCACCCCATCTCCCCCAGTTACAGTCTACACCCCTTCTAAAACTATTCACTGACATTCTGCCATCCGACTGATGACAATTATCTACTACAGCGATTAACTGGATGTAGATTTGTTCCATGAGCCTGTTCGGATAACTAACAAACAATATACAATCCCCCCACCCCCTCTCCCTCCTCGTCCCAACGTTCTGCATCTCTGCGGTCATCATCTGTTATTGTCAAACTTAAAATTGTCAGTATATAGTACTCCTCTTCCTCTTCGTCGGTCCATAACCGTCGTATGTTGCTGGCATTGTCATTTAGGTAAGATCCATTGTGGCCTCTTCTCCAGCAAGCCGAGGTGGTTGCATCTCGCAGTTGCAACCTGCCAGCAACGGACGAATTCGGTCGAAGTGGTTGGCATGAGTGTGACACAGTGTGATATACCGTGGATGCACCGACTCATCATGCCCACCAACAATTTCGACAGCTTCCTCCTGAGGTGGGAATCAGAGCCATCTGTACGCCGCAGCGTTGTCGCCTTGCCCAGGGTGTGGTGAGAACACGTACAGGTGACGACCGAGCCAAGTTGCGATGGCGTAGAGTTCGCAAGCTGTTGCCCACCTGCCCAACTGTCGCATGTCCCGAAGGTGGTCGTCGATGGTTGTACCCACGCACTGTTCGAATAACTGAGGCTGGAAAGCAATTGTGTTGCACACCATGTCTCGCCACTTGCCATGGTTGGAACATAGGTCAGAGTCATTCTCAAAGCAGAACAGATAAGAAGGTAAGGCATCATCTGCGTCACTTAGGATGGAGGTACTTGATGTTATGTCTCTTGTTATCCTGCTGTCTGGATTTTTCTTCCTCGCTGGTGTCGTCTGGTCATCAGAGGAACATAGGTCAGAGCAGATAAGAAGGTAAGGCATCATCTGCGTCACTTAGGATGGAGGGGCTTGATGACGGTTTCGGAAACGTGTGTTGAATCGTCGTATGTATGAGGAGCAATGGTGCAGTCACCGATTAAGCACCTGTCAACATAAAAGTTAACAATATCCCATTATAATGGCGACAAGCTACCACACAAATAACCGTAGGATCAGACAACAGTGGGTGAACACGATTATCAGGAGAAGATGCGGAATACAAAGCAATCGGTATACAAAGCAACACTTTAATCGGTAAGTGAAAATGTGTTTCTAATGACAACTTTAATGAACAATCTAATTAACTAATTGAAATTCAATCCCAAAGTGCGGACTGAGTCAAAGATTGCTTGACCAAAGTTTGGTTGAAAAATGAGAGCGTGACAGTTCCGCCTCAACTATCACTTAAAGCCGGATATGACGTCATCGAAGACATTTATCGACAAAATGAAAAAATCTTGGGATATCATACCCAGGAACTCTCATGTCAAGTGTTATTAAGATCGGTCCAGTAGTTTTCTCTGAATCGCTCTACATGTACACACATACACACACACACACACACACTGACACAGTCAATAGACCCTCGTCTCGATTTCCCGCCTGTGTTAAAACATTCTTCACTAAGTGTAACAAGATGTACTTTTCTTGTGGATTTGAACTCTATCAGATGTTAAAACAATTACGACAACAGTCAGGACAGTATTGATGGTAAAGTAAATATCTCTTTTTTATGTTTGGTGCGATTGACTTGCAGAGAATCTTCAGAGAATATCACCGCCCTGGATTCAAGTTACAAGCTCACATGAGTCTTTATTCCCAACAAAAACGCGTTAAAGACTTTTAGCAATACAAACACAACTCTATACTTTTACACAAATGCAGTCCTTGGGAACAGCTTGTGTAAATAAATGTGTTACGTGGTGTGAAATACATTTTTTTTTAATCAATGAGTGATCTGATTGACAAAAACAATATCCAGGGTATTCTGTTCTTGATCTTTAATTATGCTCAAAATAAACACTCTACATAGACAATATAGAAACGCATAATGTTATATCTGGGATGAGTCTGGCAGTTCTTAATGTGAACAAAAAGAAATGAACAACTCGAATCTGCACTAACTTCAATAAGTGAATGAAACCGACACCATACCTGCTTGTTCCTTGCAATCTGATGTGAACGCCTTGAGTTGTTTGGGGGAACACAGTCTCTTCCACGGATTGGTCTTGTCTGCCCTTGTCGCTTACACATCTGTCAAATGAAAACGGCAGCAAAAGTGAGACATTTTATTGACAACTCTCCTCCCCACCCTTCTTCACATCATCCTTTTCCTCTCCCGCGCACCCCCCACCCCCTCCCTCCATCTCCCCTCCGGGCCACTGTAATGACAAACGATAACTGCTGCTGCTGCTGATACTAATACTACTGCAACGAAAGTGATGTCAAGATGTTGCTCATTTTAAAACATACCTCTTCAGCCCGAGAAAAGAAAGGAATGAAAAAATGGCACACTATTTTTGGCTGTGAAACATACCTTGTTTTGGGCCCTTCAGCAAAAGGGGGCAGTGGTGGCGAGTATCCCTCAGACTGTGTGCTGCAGCTGTCGTCGCTGCCTGTCCCGCTTCGAATCACATTTCTGTCAGATATAATAGGACACAATACTTATTTCAATGGTTGGAAGCACAAAAAAACGGGAGAACAATCCTCCAGTTTTAGATCTAACACGCTGTCAGTGCTCAAGACTAGTACTAGTGTTGTTCAACCACAAGTCACTCATTCTAGATCAAAACAAATATCTCTTTGTATTAGAAACATGCTAAATGCATCCATAAATATCATGATGAAAAGAACAGAAGTGAATAGTCAAGAAGTCACGGTGGAAGTAGCGTAGAACAACAAAACTATAATAAATGGGCATTTGAACTATGGCATTTTACTTGTTAGCTCCGTAATGCAAATGCACATTGGAATACCCAAATCAGTCAGAAAATCTGTGTTGTTGTAAATTCCCATACACCTATTGAGAGAGAGTCATTTCAGACCGGAACGCAAAACTGCCAACAACAAAAATGAAACAAACAAACCAACTTACTGTAGCTTCAGATAGTTGAACACGTAGGCAGCTCTCATCGCCATTTTCCCCGACAAAGGCCAGGGAAATAATGATACAATAAGCTTAGTTCTGATTGGTTAATCGCTGTCAGGATTACAAAAGGGTGAACGCGATTGGCTAATGGACATAGAACGCTAAACCATGCAAACTCGTTTTGAGGCTTGCAAGGAAGTAAGTCCAGTGCAAACCTGAAAACCAGAAGTGTCTGTTTGTAAATAGTCTGTCAAAGGTGCATGTTCTATCTCTGTTTACCAATTGACTCACACTATACACACACACAGAACTCAAGCTAGGTACAAAGACGTAAACAAATTATCTCCCTTTGCCCTTGCACCTATATTCAGATCATACACACAAAATACGTATATGGCGATTCACACACAATAAACAGTCCGTTGATTTCACTGGGGAATAATAACATGTTGAGTGGTTGAGTGGAGGAAATTCTGTTCCTCACTGAAGTTGTCTCAATGTTTATCTCCGTGGATTCTTAGTGCACATACTACTTACAGTTCAGCGGGTACATAATCTTGGCCCATGTCACGCCATTGAAGATACATGGTAATGGTGAGACATGGAGTGGGTTACCACCTGGCCCAAGAACTCCTGCGCTGAGTTTCAACCTTGCCGCTGCATCTGTCCTTCCAGTGCAGTGGTGACAAGGAGGGGAAATCTTCTTCTTCTCTTCCCACATCGGAGTGACATCCTGGCTCCAACCGGGGTGCTGTATAAAAAGTTTATACCATCACAAGACTCTTGAAGAACACTGAAATTTTATCCTTTCTTCCCAAGTTGAATCCATAAATCCTTTTCCATGATTTTCAACCACTCAGTTTCCATGTTGACTCCAACCACTCAATTTTAGTCAAACTTCCCCATAAAATATTAATTCCACTCTTACTCAATAATACCACATTCATCCATCAACTAGCCTATGCTATTACAATATCATTTCAGCCCAATTACCAGATACTACATTACAAAGGAAAATACAAACATTCTTTTCCAAAATGGCTGACAACAGCTCACACATCTTCTGATCCAATTCACAACATTATTCTCAAAAATCATTTCATCAATGAAGACTACCGTACAAACACAAATCAATAAATACCTGTGTAATCACAGCAATAAATCAACCATGATTTGTCAATGCATGAGGCAAATACAGTTGGCCTCAGTGCTGGTTGAGAAGCATTCTACAGATGTGTAGACTTGGACAGACACACCTTCCTTCAGTGACAATTGAGAATGTTCTGACTCACACAACAAACATGGCTACCTAAAGTTCCTCCAATTTAGTAACCTCCTCTTCCATTGGTCAATTCCAAACGAGGTAACCAATGAAAGCAGAGCTTACAATAATCAGGCCACACGATGCAAATTGAAAGTATGCCAAGCAAAGCTGCACACATTTAATGAAAATGCTAAACATTAATTCAGAATAAAATATGTACAAATCCATTTGTCACAATAACTTTGAATGAAACAGATATATTATTTGGTTTTTGGAATGAAAATTAAAAAAACGATCAAATTTATATTATAAATTATTGTATTTTGATAACAAAAATGACCATAGGAAAATTTAAGTATGGGAAGAAGTTAGACTTACGTATTTTATTGGAAATAGAGTTAAACATTAGACAGAAGTTTATGTTTTGTATAATATAAAGTTGATTATGTTATACAGAAAAAGACCTAGGAAGAAGGATGCTCCCCGCCTTAAAAAAAAATAAAATAAAAAATCGGGCAAAAAATATGGGTTGAAGTATCCTGCATGCAACTGAGGTCAAAAAAAAAAGGGTTACGGGAAGCTGAGTGTGCCTTTAATTTATAACAAAACAACACGTTACAATCACTGATCTTCGACCTAGCGGTCCACGTATAATGCCGACGAGTCGCATTATACTTGTTCGAGTCTAAATATCGGACCCTATTGCTCCGCTGAAAACACAATAGCGATTATATAGCTGTTCTGACCTTGATTTGTTGTTCCAAACTTACAAAATGACAGTTTTTGCGTCGATGCGTTGATCTCAGGTTTTAATAGCAGACGCCGTTTTTTATGCGCATTAGTTTCGCGCAGGCGCCACACTGACTTTGGGAAAAAAACTCGATTTGACAACACAGCTGTTAAACAGCTTTTTATATTTAGTCAAGTTTTGACTAAATATTTTAACATCGAGGGGGAATCGAAACGAGGGTCGTGGTGTATGTGCGTGCGTGTGTGTGTGTGTGCGCGTGTGTGTGTGTGTAGAGCGATTCAGACTAAACTACTGAACCGATCTTTATGAAATTTGACATGAGAGTTTCTGGGTATGAAATCCCCGAACGTTTTTTTCATTTTTTATATTTAGTCAAGTTTTGACTAAATATTTTAACATCGAGGGGGAATCGAAACGAGGGTCGTGGTGTATGTGCGTGCGTGTGTGCGTGCGTGTGTGTGTGTGTGTGTGTGTAGAGCGATTCAGACTAAACTACTGGACCGATCTTTATGAAATTTGACATGAGAGTTCCTGGGATTGATATCCCCGAACGTTTTTTTCATTTTTTTGATAAATGTCTTTGATGACGTCATATCCGGCTTTTCGTGAAAGTTGAGGCGGCACTGTCACGCCCTCATTTTTCAACCAAATTGGTTCAAATTTTGGTCAAGTAATCTTCGACGAAGCCCGGGGTTCGGTATTGCATTTCAGCTTGGTGGCTTAAAAATTAATTAATGACTTTGGTCATTAAAAAACGGAAAATTGTAAAAAAAAATAAAAATTTATAAAACGATCCAAAGTTACGTTTATCTTATTCTCCATCATTTGCTGATTCCAAAAACATATAAATATGTTATATTCGGATTAAAAACAAGCTCTGAAAATTAAATATATAAAAATTATTATCAAAATTAAATTGTCCAAATCAATTTAAAAACACTTTCATCTTATTTCTTGTCGGTTCCTGATTCCAAAAACATATAGATATGATATGTTTGGATTAAAAACACGCTCAGAAAGTTAAAACAAAGAGAGGTACAGAAAAGCGTGCTATCCTTCTTAGCGCAACTACTACCCCGCTCTTCTTGTCAATTTCACTGCCTTTGCCATGAGCGGTGGCCTGACGATGCTACGAGTAAAATGGCATTGCGTTCAGTTTCATTCTGTGAGTTCGACAGCTACTTGACTAAATATTGTATTTTCGCCTTACGCGACTTGTTTGATAAATGTCTTTGATGACGTCATATCCGGCTTTTCGTGAAAGTTGAGGCGGCACTGTCACGCCCTCATTGTTCAACCAAATTGGTTGAAATTTTGGTCAAGTAATCTTCGACGAAGCCCGGACTTCGGTATTGCATTTCAGCTTGGTGGCTTAAAAATTAATTAATGACTTTGGTCATTAAAAATCTGAAAATTGTAAAAAAGAATATAAATTTATAAAACGATCCAAATTTACGTTTATCTTATTCTCCATCATTTGCTGATTCCAAAAACATATAAATATGTTATATTCGGATTAAAAACAAGCTCTGAAAATTAAATATATAAAAATTATTATCAAAATTAAATTGTCCAAATCCATTTAAAAACACTTTCATCTTATTCCTTGTCGGTTCCTGATTCCAAAAACATATAGATATGATATGTTTGGATTAAAAACACGCTCAGAAAGTTAAAACAAAGAGAGGTACAGAAAAGCGTGCTATCCTTCTTAGCGCAACTACTACCCCGCTCTTCTTGTCAATTCTGCCGTGTAAAGGCAGAAGGAAGCAAGTCCATGAAACATAGTTTCGAGAAAATCGACATTTTCTGTTTGCATCACTGTTTTGGAATGAAAAGCTTTAAATGATTTCTTTGTTTGCTGATAACATGTAGGGCATTATTGTGCGTTTCTGCTATGAATATTAAAACCCTCATTTAATTCATCACTTAGAAATAATGATTTTTGTGGACTTACTGCCTTTTGCCGAATTAATTCCCCAAACTCATTCACTTAAAAATAATGGTAAAAGGCAGTAAGAGGACATACTGCTTTCTGCCAAATTATATCCCGACTTAAATCTTATTTAAAAAAAATGGCAAAAAGCAGCATTGGACTTACTGCTTTCTGCCATATTATATCCTAGCGTTATATCTGGCTGAGAAAAAGGCATAAAGCAGCAAGTGGACTTTCTGCTTTCTGCTAATTTATTCTCTCAGAAAATTGAAAGTAGAAGAAATACACGCAACACTGCTTTTGGAACGTTTTTCAAATGTGACTTTACGTCCAGTGATTTCGTGATTTTCTGAATGCAAAAACAACTTCCTTGGTGAACAATTTGTATTTTCCTTTGTGATTAACTGATACGAATGTTCCTGTTTTTCCTTGTTTTGCTTATCATTCTGTGGTCGCTCTCTAATGATTAACTTTATTGTTAATCCGTTCTTGTGTCATTGATATCGTTTAAAAAGACCATTATTTTTAATACAAGTCTGATACTCTCTTTTGATATTCACAAGAAAAATATTGACTTGAACGCAATTATTTTAAAATAAAAATAAAAACCTAAGAAATCGTGTACACACACACACACGCCTTGTTCTTGCTGCTTGTCTGTAACAGTCACACACACACACACACACACACATACCTAAAGTGTGGATGGTTACCTAAGAGGCGGCACTGGGTGTAGTGCCTTTCTAGTGCACTTGCACTACAACAGCACTGGGTGCAGTACTCGCTCCGGCATCGAAGAATTTTGCACTAAAAAATGCACAAAATTTGACCTATTTCGTCGCCTATAGAGGACGGAAAGAATGTCATTTTGAACATTGTTATGACATTCTTTCCGTCAAAAAAGTCAATTTAACGGTGTTAAATGAAGCGACCATCCACACAATTAGGTTGCCATCCAGAGTTTAGGTTGCCATCCACGTGTGGATGGTTGCCTTATGGTGATTTAGGCAACCAAACCTGTGGAAACATGGGTACACACACACACACACACACACACACATACACACACACACACAGAGACACACACACACACACTTTTGTTTTCCTTCTCACTGTCTCTCTCGCTTTCGTTTGCTAATACGAATTAGAATCCAGGATTTGACAATAAGACGTTTTATTTATTGAGTTTGACTAACGATTTCCAAAGGACACAACATTAAAGCAACAGCATGACAAAAAGAACTGGCTTGACAAGCCGCCAATATACCAGTGTTAACTATATATTGTGCAGTGTTCACTTTCAGCTGAAGTGTTCCACTTTTGAACAATATGTGTTTAATTAGTCTTAAAAACTGTGTGATGAACTATATAATCATTTGTAGTTGTACACCATGCGCGCTACATTTGCTAGTAGAATTACATAGTAATTCACACAGTGTCCACATTGTAGTTGAGTGTTCAACTAGCAAAACCACAAACCTGCAAAATATGATGTATATATTCATTTACCACCCCATCTCCCCCAGTTACAGTCTACACCCCTTCTAAAACTATTCACTGACATTCTGCCATCCGACTGATGACAATTATCTACTACAGCGATTAACTGGATGTAGATTTGTTCCATGAGCCTGTTCGGATAACTAACAAACAATCCCCCCACCCCCTCTCCCTCCTCGTCCCAACGTTCTGCATCTCTGCGCTCATCATCTGTTATTGTCAAACTGAAAGTTGTCAGTATATAGTACTCCTCTTCCTCTTCGTCGGTCCATAACCGTCGTATGTTGCTGGCATTTTCATTTAAGTAAGATCCATTGTGGCGTCTTCTCCAGCAAGCCGAGGTGGTTGCATCTCGCAGTTGCAACCTGCCAGCAACGGACGAATTCGGTCGAAGTGGTTGGCATGAGTGTGACACAGTGTGATATACCGTGGATGCACCGACTCATCATGCCCACCAACAATTTCGACAGCTTCCTCCTGGGGTGGGAATCAGAGCCATCTGTACGCTGCAGCATTGACGCCTTGCCCAGGGTGTGGCGAGAACACGTACAGGTGACGACCGAGCCAAGTTGCGATGGCGTAGAGTTCGCAAGCTGTTGCCCACCTGCCCAACTGTCGCATGTCCCGAAGGTGGTCGTCGATGGTTGTACCCACGCACTGTTCGAATAACTGAGGCTGTGAAGCAATTGTGTTGCACACCATGTCTCGCCACTTGCCATGGTTGGAACATAGGTCAGAGTCATTCTCAAAGCAGAACAGATAAGAAGGTAAGGCATCATCTGCGTCCCTTAGGATGGAGGTACTTGATGCTATGTCTCTTGTTATCCTGCTGTCTGGATTTTTCTTCCTCGCTGGTGTCGTCTGGTCATCAGAGGAACATAGGTCAGAGCAGATAAGAAGGTAAGGCATCATCTGCGTCACTTAGGATGGAGGGGCTTGATGACGGTTTCGGAAACGTGTGTTGAATCGTCGTATGTATGAGGAGCAATGGTGCAGTCACCGATTAAGCACCTGTCAACATAAAAGTTAACAATATCCCATTATAATGGCGACAAGCTACCACACAAATAACCGTAGGATCAGACAACAGTGGGTGAACACGATTATCAGGAGAAGATGCGGAATACAAAGCAATCGGTATACAAAGCAACACTTTAATCGGTAAGTGAAAATGTGTTTCTAATGACAACTTTAATGAGCAATCTAATTAACTAATTGAAATTCAATCCCAAAGTGCGGACTGAGTCAAAGATTGCTTGACCAAAGTTTGGTTGAAAAATGAGAGCGTGACAGTTCCGCCTCAACTATCACTTAAAGCCGGATATGACGTCATCGAAGACATTTATCGACACAATGACAAAATCTTGGGATTTCATACCAAGGAACTCTCATGTCAAGTGTTATTAACATCGGTCCAGTAGTTTTCTCTGAATCGCTCTACATGTACACACAGACACACACACACACACTGACACAGTCAATAGACCCTCGTCTCGATTTCCCGCCTGTGTTAAAACATTCTTCACTAAGTGTAACAAGATGTACTTTTCTTGTGGATTTGAACTCTATCAGATGTTAAAACAATTACGACAACAGTCAGGACAGTATTGATGGTAAAGTAAATATCTCTTTTTTATGTTTGGTGCGATTGACTTGCAGAGAATCTTCAGAGAATATCACCGCCCTGGATTCAAGTTACAAGCTCACATGAGTCTTTATTCCCAACAAAAACGCGTTAAAGACTTTTAGCAATACAAACACAACTCTATACTTTTACACAAATGCAGTCCTTGGGAACAGCTTGTGTAAATAAATGTGTTACGTGGTGTGAAATACATTTTTTTTTAATCAATGAGTGATCTGATTGACAAAAACAATATCCAGGGTATTCTGTTCTTGATCTTTAATTATGCTCAAAATAAATACTCTACATAGACAATATAGAAACGTATAATGTTATATCTGGGATGAGTCTAGCAGTTCTTAATGTGAACAAAAAGAAATGAACAACTCGAATCTGCACTAACTTCAATAAGTGAATGAAACCGACACCATACCTGCTTGTTCCTTGCAATCTGATGTGAACGCCTTGAGTTGTTTGGGGGAACACAGTCTCTTCCACGGATTGGTCTTGTCTGCCCTTGTCGCTTACACATCTGTCAAATGAAAACGGCAGCAAAAGTGAGACATTTTATTGACAACTCTCCTCCCCACCCTTCTTCACATCATCCTTTTCCTCTCCCGCGCACCCCCCACCCCCTCCCTCCATCTCCCCTCCGGGCCACTGTAATGACAAACGATAACTGCTGCTGCTGCTGATACTAATACTACTGTAACGAAAGTGATGTCAAGATGTTGCTCGTTTTAAAACATACCTCTTCAGCCCGAGAAAAGAAAGGAATGAAAAAATGTTGCACACTATTTTTGGCTGTGAAACATACCTTGTTTTGGGCCCTTCAGCAAAAGGGGGCAGTGGTGGCGAGTATCCCTCAGACTGTGTGCTGCAGCTGTCGTCGCTGCCTGTCCCGCTTCGAATCACATTTCTGTCAGATATAATAGGACACAATACTTATTTCAATGGTTGGAAGCACAAAAAAACGGGAGAACAATCCTCCAGTTTTAGATCTAACACGCTGTCAGTGCTCAAGACTAGTACTAGTGTTGTTCAACCACAAGTCACTCATTCTAGATCAAAACAAATATCTCTTTGTATTAGAAACATGCTAAATGCATCCATAAATATCATGATGAAAAGAACAGAAGTGAATAGTCAAGAAGTCACGGTGGAAGTAGCGTAGAACAACAAAACTATAATAAATGGGCATTTGAACTAGATGGCATTTTACTTGCTAGCTCCGTAATGCAAGTGCACATTGGAATACCCAAATCAGTCAGAAAATCTGTGTTGTTGTAAATTCCCATACACCTATTGAGAGAGAGTCATTTCAGACCGGAACGCAAAACTGCCAACAACAAAAATGAAACAAACAAACCAACTTACTGTTGCTTCAGATAGTTGAACACGTAGGCAGCTCTCATCGCCATTTCCCCCGACAAAGGCCAGGGAAATAATGATACAATAAGCTTAGTTCTGATTGGTTAATCGCTGTCAGGATTACAAAAGGGTGAACGCGATTGGCTAATGGACATAGAACGCTAAACCATGCAAACTCGTTTTGAGGCTTGCAAGGAAGTAAGTCCAGTGCAAACCTGAAAACCAAAAGTCCCTGGACTTGCTTCCATTTGCCGATTTTTATCCTTCGATTAAAATTTTTTTAGTGGACTTACTTCTTCAAAAAGTCCATAAATATTGATCGCACATCTTAGAAATCTTTACACAAGATGCGCCTTTTTTCCCTCTGCATTATGATATAAAAATCTCATTTTTACCAAATTTGGACTTACTGCCTTCTGCCAATACACGGCAGAATTTCACTTCCTATGCCGTGAGCGGTGGACTACGAGTATACGGTCTTGCTGCGTTGCATTGCGTTCAGTTTCATTCTGTGAGTTCGACAGCTACTTGACTAAATATTGTATTTTCGCCTTACGCGACTTGTTAGTTCATTCGTATGCAACAAAAAGAAGTTTGAGTTTTTGTAATTTTGAACAAGGCTTCTTATGAAGAAGACCAAAAGATAACATCAACGGAAAACTAGAAACAACTGAAGAACTAGGAAGCAACAAGGGGAGGAGAAGAGATAATGGAACAGCTAATCCGTACAACGCGAGCAGACGTCAGCGAAGTTTTCATTTTGGGTGAATGGCATTTATACTTGTCTCGTCATGAAGCGAATTTTTCAACCTCAGTTATAAACGACTACATGAATGTTAGAAACGCTGTGTCCCTGGGTAGCTAGCTAGCAAGCAGGGAAAAGAAAAGAGGAAAACCTCATCGCCTAGAGAGCTGTCTTCGCCCTTAGTGCTTGGAAGACCAGGGCTGAACAATGACACCTCCATTGTAAGTACTACTACTTCTACTTCTACTACTACTACTAATAATAATAATGCATAATATGTATAAAGCGCATGTATCCAGGGAGTAGCCCTGCACAAAGCGCTCTACAGTCATTAGAAGAAAATACAACAACATAACATTATTTTAAGTGCAATCATACACATATCAATGAATAACACATTGCACTGTAAAACATTATCACAAACACACGCGCGGACACACACAGGCACTATATACTACTACTTATACTACTACTACCACTACTACTACTACTACTACTATTATTACTACTACAATTTCTTCTACTTCAACCACTACTAACGCGACTTCTTTTTCTACTACTACTTTTACTACCACTGCTACTACTTCTACTACTATTACTATTTCTTCTACTACTATTTCTTCTACTACTATTTCTTCTACTACTACTACTTCTACTTCTTATACTACTACTACTACTAATCAGGGTATGAACTTAAGGCCAGAGATGACACAAAATGTTGGTCCTAAAACGTGTTTTTTTTGTTGTTCTCAGCATTTTTAGGTACTTTGAACATCATAGAATCATTGTGCGACGTAATTTTGTCACCGTCAACCTCTTTATTGCAATAAAGGGATCATTAAAATTTGACATCTTTTTGACAACTTTTGACGCTGTATTTTTAGAATCGCTTTTTGAACCTCAAAGCTGTCATTATGAAATATTCATCGCTTAGACTAACTGTCCAATCTTCTTGCTCTTTTTTTGACTAAATGTTTTAACATAGACGGGGAATCGAGACGAGGGTCGTGGTGTATGTGTGTGCGTATGTATGTGCGCGAGTGTGTGTGTAGAGCGATTCAGAGAAAACTACTGGACCGATCTTCATGAAATTTCTCATCAGAGTTCCTGGGTATGATATCCCCGGACAGTTTTTTCATTTATCGATAAATGTCTTTGATGACGTCATATTCGCGTTTTTGTGAAAGTTGAGGCCGCACTGTCACACTCTCATTTTTCAACCTAATTGATTGAAATTTTAGGCAAGAAATCCTTGACAAAGTCCGGACTATGAGATTGCATTTCAGCTCGGAAGCATAAAACATAATTTTTGAGTTTGCTCATTAAAGTTGTCATTAAAATCGAATATTTCGGAAACAGATTTACAATGATTGCATCATTGAATTCTGAATCTAAAAATATATAGGTATATTATGTTTAAAATGTGTTCACAATTAACGAAAAAAGCTTAATAGGTACTACGATTAAAAATTTAGTAATCGATCCAAAAATGATTTCATCATATTCTTTATTAATTCCTGATTCCAAAAACATATATATATAGTCACCTGGCTGGCTATAGTGGGAGGGTTACTTTGGGTGGTCACATTAGATATTATGTTTTTTGGAAAGTTCGTTTTATTTGCAGCCACAGTTCGGTAAACGACAAATGGCTAAACCCAACAACCTAAGAATGATGATGAACCGGCACGGTTGGCCTAGTGGTAAGGCGTCCGCCCCGTGATCGGGAGGTCGTGGGTTCGAACCCCGGCCGAGTCATACCTAAGACCTTAAAATTGGCAATCTAGTGGCTGCTCCGCCTGGCGTCTGACATTATGGGGTTAGTGCTAGGACTGGTTGGTCCAGTGTCAGAATAATGTGACTAGGTGAGACATGAAGCCTGTGCTGCGACTTCTGTCTTGTATGTGGCGCACGTTATATGTCAAAGCAGCACCGCCCTGATATGGCCCTTCGTGGTCGGCTGGGCGTTAAGCAAACAAACAAACAAACAAACCAACCTAAGAATGAGAAGCGTTTTCGTAACATAACCCATATTCTGCAAAATTGCAGCCATGACGCAGGGGGTAGGTTACAAAATAAGTCATATACGGCTTGACTGCATACGGATATAAGCAAATTATACCTTACACGAAAGCTAAAGATTGTTGCCATCAGACAGCAAGTAAAATGTCTAATTCGTATACACAGTTTTATTTTTAACAACATCTGTATAACATGCGGACGACAAAACAGGAAATGCCATTTTCTCAATCGATATGTACAGGTAACCGAACGCCTGGTTAAAACCGCAATCAGAAACATCTTGAAAATTGTTCATTCTCACAGCTAGAATGATTTAACATCAACAATTGTTAATTTACTGAGGAAAACAACAGTCATATACATTATATAATGGATGATTCTGTATTTTGGTTTTGTACAATGTGTATAGCAATGTCATTGTAAAGCGCTTAGAGCTTCTAGGTAAGCGCTCTATAAGTTTCCATTATTATTATTATTATTATTATTCTGAATCAACTCTGAAAACCAAACCGGGTCTAAGTGAAAAAGAGTTTACACTTACACAGGCTTGAAAAGGGATAATTTGGTTCAATCTGTTAGATTTTTACCCATAACATTAAAGATCACCTCGTTATAAAAGGAAAGTGATCATTGTAAAAGGATTTTGCTATCGCAAAATAATTCAACTTTCCGATTTTACCACATGACGTCAATAATGTTATCAAATTATTACACAGCGTGCATTTGTCAGAAATTATACTAAATGTTAGAAGCGATCTTAAAGTGAAAGTAACGTTTAATAAAGGTATGCGCATTTACTTATTAATTGATATATGACTGAAATAAGGGACATGTAATTTAAACGTACAAAACAACATTGTGTATACTACCTCTCTAAAAAAAAAAAACGCGACTATGACCGACCGATATGTATTTGTAAATTAGGTCATTGTTAGCGATGACAACGGGTTTTCTTTAAAAGATAACACGCAAACTGTGAAGTTCAAGCCCATACATGATTTTAGTACTTCTTCAGAACATGTCTGGTTTTCACTCCACCAGTTTCAGTTTTAATAAAATATATGTATAGCTGTCATTTTCAAAAAGCCTTAATATCTGCAATTCACTTAACCAAATACACCATGAAACCAGAAGGTATTAGAGTGAGACACTTTACAGTGAAATATGCTATGATTCCCCTTATTTCAAAATATATGCATTTCAATTGGCATACACGATTCTCGTCGTAGGTGCGTGCCCTCTGGACCCGTATGCATGAACGAGAAGTAAGAAACACTGGAAGTAGAGGCCCCTTTCTGAAGTGGGAACTCCCGAAGTTAACTTCCTAACTGTTCACTATGCATGAACTGACTTCAACGCCGAAGTAGTGACATCGAGAGTATTAAGGTCAAGGTCGCGGAAATTGAGGGAATCCCTAGTAATACGCATGCGCACGTTTCTGTAAACATGGCAGTCAACAGAAAAGGCAAGGCACGTGTGCCCAAAATGAAAGTAGCTACGGTGGGACGTTCTGCATCATTTACTGACAGTGAACTTGCTGTGCTGTTGACAGAAGTTTTTAAGGAAAGAAATATTATTCTGAGCAAATGTCAGAGCAGCCTTACTATAAAACATAAAGACACTGTCTGGGCATATATAGCAGACCAAGTGCGCGTGAAATGGCGCGACCTAAAAAAAACCGTACACGTGCAGGACTTATCGGCGACGGCGACAGGGGGTGGGCCACCATCTCTCTCTCTCTCTCTCTCTCTCTCTCTCTCTCTCTCTCTCTCTCTCTCTCTTTCAGTCTCTCTCTCTCCCCCTCTCTCTCTCTCTCTCTCTTACATACACCGTGGTACACACACCACGCACACAGACACACACACACCGCACACACACCCACACACACACACACACACACACACACACACACACACACACACACACTCAGTGACACACGCACACACTCAGTGACACACGCACACACAGGCGTGTACATTTGAAAGTCAAGACATGATTTGATTTTTTTTTCAAAGCATAGGAAGGTTTCTTTGGCAAATAACAAAAAATAACACAGAGGCAAAAACCGGTCGTTGCAGCCTGAATGCAACTGCAGGGCCCTAAAAGGAAAAAGATTAATGAAACAAAATATAATAGAAAAAAAACTTGTTTAAGGCGGCATTTGAACCCAGAGCGACAGAACTAGGTCCGACCAAAGAGCTTATACGGAAAGAGGGGGCACTGCCTTCTCTGCACTACTAGCGATAGTGATGCGAGCAGCCGGCCCCGATCCTACAATACCGCAACGGCTTGACCGAGTAAAACGTTGCCACGGCGCAAGGAGGAATAGAGGAGTGACGGACTGTTTTTGTTTTCGGCTACTTGGATAACTATCGAAAAGACTGTTTTATTTGTTTCTGGGAAGAAAACACACTGGTCATACTGTTTCCAGCATGTGAAAACTATTTCACTCGCGCTCATGCAGTGTTTGAAGAGATACAGACAGTAAAAAAGACTAAATATGCAGACAGAAACTCACAGACTTATCTTCATACATTTGCTTTATGAACATACTATCAGTGACTATTGAAAGTAATGGGATTTGTCACTTAGTGCTAATGAAGTATTTAAATCAGTGTTGTACTCACGTCAGTTTAGGCTGGTGAAGAAACCTCGTATTTCCACAGTATTTACACATTCAGTGTTGTATCCATTGATTCTAAATGACGCACAATTCACATGTTGTAACTGTCACACAATACACAGCTGCAGTTGTAAAGTCACAAAAAGGGACAGTACTAGAAATCAATTTGTCAAAAGCTAGTTGATTATGTACATAACGTCTATGGGAACAGAAAATTACAGGTATACAGGTGTTGGAGTTTAAGCATTTTTCTGTTCTTTCTTCCTGAAGCTGCTGCAAAGCTCCTGTTGTTTTCCTTTATTGCAAAGTGCAACCTGATGTTTAGATACAAATTCACCACGTAGGAGCTCAGCTTGCAGATTCCAGAAGGACACACGAGAACATCCCCCTCACACACACACACAGACACACACACACACACACACACACACACACACACACACACACACACACACACACAATGTAAGTGGTTTACCTTCCACAGTCTCAAGAGGTTCTGCGCAAATGTTTTTGCGTGAACATTTCTCTGGCAATGTCTGTCGTTTTGGCAGTGGTCGTTTACTTGTCAGTGTTGGTGGTGGGTTGGGTACATCAAAGAGGGTGGGTACTGACAACCAAATAAGCCGACAGGTTTTGCTGGAGGGATTCATGAACTGACTTGCTTCAAAGTGTTCAGAACAAAGGCAACAGTTTGCATGAAGATACGACGCTGTCTTGCCTATCAGATCCTCACGTCTGCAGTTTTGTATCCATTGTTTACACCTGTAAGAAAATACACAAACAATCAGTGATTTTTATACACGACGCAATTAACTACTCACTGGTCACCAAATCTCTCTCTCTCTCTCTCTCTCTCTCTCTCTCTCTCTCTCTCTCTCTCTCTCTCTCTCTCTCTCTCTCCCTCTCTCTCTCTCTCTCTCTAAATACCCCAGTTACTCTCTGTTTGCTTGTATGTTCCCCTCTTCCCTTCTTGGTAAACGCTATGCAAAGAAATCAGTTGCGCTGACTCGGTGTGTGTTGTATGAGACAGACCTTATTTCAACAGTGTTTTTGAGGATGAACTTGATGTATTGGAGCATTTTTTCTTTGAATGCCCAACCGTGCTCAGGTTTTGGAAATATATTGAAATGTACATTTTAGTAAACATTGGCAAAAGAATTAGGTTGAATGTTACAGATGTGCTTTTTGGTATTAAAAGTAACAGCAAAAATATGAAGAAGATTAATCATATTATTTTAATCGCAAAGATGTGCGTAAGCATTTTTAAAAAAACCGATTCACGATTAACACTGGAAATTATTTTTGGAAATCATGTTGTTTTGAGATTTCGTTAGTCTGACGTTCTATTAATTAGAAACAAATTGTTTATTGTCTCTGGTTTAAGGTAAAGCATGTAAATGAGAAATTATGTGTACAAACAGAAAACACACAGTTAAAACACGCTTTTCTCTATGCATGCGTGGTTGCTTTCATTTTTACATTTAGTCAAGTTTTGACTAAATGTTTTAACGTAGAGGGGGGAATCGAGACGAGGGTCGTGGTGTATGTGCGTGTGTGTGTGTGTGTGTCTGTCTGTGTGTGTGTGTGTAGAGCGATTCAGACTAAACTACTGGACCGATCTTTATGAAATTTGACATGAGAGTTCCTGGGTATGAAATCCCCGACAGTTTTTTTCATTTTTAAAAAAAATGTCTTTGATGACGTCATATCCGGCTTTTCGTGAAAGTTGAGGCGGTACTGTCACGCCCTCATTTTTCAACCAAATTAGTTGAAATTTTGGTCGGGTAATGTTCGACGAAGCCCGGACTTCGGTATTGCATTTCAGCGTGGTGGCTTAAAAATTAATTAATGACTTTGGTCATTAAAAATCTGAAAATTGTAAAAAAAATATGTTTTTTAAAAAACGATCCAAATTTACGTTTATCTTATTCTCCATCATTTGCTGATTCCAAAAACATATAAATATGTTATATTCGGATTAAAAACAAGCTCTGAAAATTAAATATATAAAAATTATTATCAAAATTAAATTGTCGAAATCAATTTAAAAACACTTTCATCTTATTCCTTGTCGGTTCCTGATTCCAAAAACATATAGATATGATATGTTTGGATTAAAAACACGCTCAGAAAGTTAAAACGAAGAGAGGTACAGAAAAGCGTGCTATCCTTCTTAGCGCAACTACTACCCCGCTCTTCTTGTCAGTTTCACTGCCCATGCCGTGAGCGGTGGACTGACGATGCTACGAGTATACGGTCTTGCTGCGTTGCATTGCGTTCAGTTTCATTCTGTGAGTTCGACAGCTACTTGACTAAATGTTGTATTTTCGCCTTACGCGACTTGTTACATTTAGTCAAGTTTTGACTAAATGTTTTAACGTAGAGGGGGAATCGAGACGAGGGTCGTGGTGTATGTGCGTGCGTGCGTGTGTGTGTGTGTGTGTCTGTCTGTGTGTGTGTGTAGAGCGATTCCGACTAAACTACTGGACCGATCTTTATGAAATTTGACATGAGAGTTCCTGGGTATGAAATCCCCAGACGTTTTTTTTCTCATTTTTTTGATAAATGTCTTTTATGACGTCATATCCGGCTTTTCGTGAAAGTTGAGGCGGCACTGTCACGCTCTCATTTTTCAACCAAATTGGTTGAAATTTTGGTCAAGTAATTTTCGACGAAACCCGGACTTCGGTATTGCATTTCAGCTTGCTGGCTTTAAAATTAATTAATAACTTTGGTCATTAAAAATCTGAAAATTGTATAAAAAAAATACAAATTTATAAAACGATCCAAATTTACGTTCATCTTATTCTCCATCATTTTCTGATTCCAAAAACATATAAATATGTTATATTTGGATTAAAAACAAGCTCTGAAAATTAAATATATAAAAATTAGTATCAAAATTAAATTGTCGAAATCAATTTAAAAACACTTTCATCTTATTCCTTGTCGGTTCCTGATTCCAAAAACATATAGATATGATATGTTTGGATTAAAAACACGCTCAGGTACAGAAAAGCGTGCTATCCTTCTTAGCGCAACTACTACCCCGCTCTTCTTGTCAATTTCACTGCCTTTGCCATGAGCGGTGGACTGACGATGCTACGAGTATACGGTCTTGCTGAAAAATGGCATTGCGTTCAGTTTCATTCTGTGAGTTCGACAGCTACTTGACTAAATGTTGTATTTTCGCCTTACGCGACCTGTTTACATTTAGTCAAGTTTTGACTAAATGTTTTAACGTAGATGTGAATCGAGACGAGGGTCGTGGTGTATGTGCGTGTGTGTGTGTCTGTGTGTGTATAGCGATTTAAAACTAAACTACTGGACCGATCTTTATGAAATTTGACATGAGAGTTCCTGGGTATGAAATCCCCGAACGTTTTTTTCATTTTTTTGATAAATGTCTTTGATGACGTCATATCCGGCTTTTCGTGAAAGTTGAGGCGGCACTGTCACACCCTCATTTTTCAACCAAATTGGTTGAAATTTTGGTCAAGTAATCTTCGACGAAGCCCGGACTTCGGTATTGCATTTCAGCTTGCTGGCTTAAAAATTAATTAATGACTTTGGTCATTAAAAATCTGAAAATTGTAAAAAAAAAATTTTTTTATAAAACGATCCAAATTTACGTTCATCTTATTCTCCATCATTTTCTGATTCCAAAATATAACATATTGATATGCTTTCTGGAATCAGAAAATGATGGAGAATAAGATGAACGTAAATTTGCATCGTTTTATAAAACAATTTTTTTTTTATTTACAATTTTCAGATTTTTAATGACGCTGAAATGCAATACCGAAGTCCGGGCTTCGTCGAAGATTACTTGACCAAAATTTCAACCAATTTGGTTGAAAAATAAGGGCGTGACAGTGCCGCCTCAACTTTCACGAAAAGCCGGATATGACGTCATCAAAGACATTTATCAAAAAAATGAAAAAAACGTTCGGGGATTTCATACCCAGGAACTCTCATGTCAAATTTCATAAAGATCGGTCTAGTAGTTTAGTCTGAATCGCTCTACACACACACAGAGACACACATACACCATATGACCCTCGTCTCGATTCCCCCCTCTACGTTAATACATTTAGTCAAAACTTGACTAAATGTAACAAGTCGCGTAAGGCGAAATTACTACATTTAGTCAAGCTGTGGAACTCACAGAATGAAACTGAACGCACTGCATTTTTTCACAATGACCGAAGTCCGCCGCTAGTGCAAAAGGCAGTGAAAGTGACGAGCCTGTTTAGCGCGGTAGCGGTTGCGCTGTTCTGCATAGCACGCTTTACTGTACCTCTCTTCGTTTTAACTTTCTGAGCGTGTTTTTAATCCAAACATATTATATATATATATATGTTTTTGGAATCAGGAACTGACAAGGAATAAGATGAAATTGTTTTTAAAACGATTTCGGAAATTTAATTTTAATCATAATTTTTTAATTTGTAATTTTCAGAGCTTGTTTTTAATCCGAATATAACATATTTATATGTTTTTGGAATCAGAACATAATAAAGAATAAAATAAAAGTAATTTTGGATCGTTTTATAAAAAAAATAATTTTAATTACAATTTTTTTTATTTTTAATGACCAAAGTCATCAATTAATTTTTAAGCCTCCATGCTGAAATGCAATAACGAAGTCTGGCCTTCGTCGAAGATTGCTTGGCCAAAATTTCAATCAATTTGATTGAAAAATAGAGGTGTGACAGTGCCGCCTCAACTTTTACAAAAAGCCGGATATGACGTCATAAAAGACATTTATTGAAAAAATGAAAAACAAGTCTGGGGATATCATACCCAGAAACTTGCATGTAAAATTTCATAAAGATCGGTCCAGTAGTTTATTCTGAATCGCTCTACACACACACACGCACAGACACACAGACACAGACAGACAGACAGACAGACAGACAGACAGTCAAACAGACAGACAGACAAACAAACACACACACACGCACACACACACACACACACACACACACACACACACACACACACACTTGACTAAATGTAAAACAAGTCGCGTAAGGCGAAAATACAATATTTAGTCAAGTAGCTGTCGAACTCACAGAATGAAACTGAACGCAACGCAACGCAGCAAGACCGTATACTCGTAGCATCGTCACTCCACCGCCCGTGGCAAAGGCAGTGCCCGTGGAATTGACAAGAAGAGCGGGGTATTCGTTGCGCTGAGAAGGATAGCACGCTTTTCTGTACCTCTCTTCGTTTTAACTTTCTGAGCGTGTTTTTAATCCAAACATATCATATCTATATATTTTTGGAATCAGGAACCCACAAGAAATAAGATGAAAGTGTTTTTAAATTGATTTCGAAAAAATAATTTTGATAATAATTTTTATATATTTAATTTTCAGAGCTTGTTTTTAATCCGAATATAACATATTTATATGTTTTTGGAATCAGCAAATGATGGAGAATAAGATAAACGTAAATTTGGATCGTTTTATAAATTTTTATTTTTTTTTACAATTTTCAGATTTTTAATGACCAAAGTCATTAATTAATTTTTAAGCCACCACGCTGAAATGCAATACCGAAGTCCGGGCTTCGTCGAAGATTACTTGACCAAAATTTCAACCAATTTGGTTGAAAAATGAGGGCGTGACAGTGCCACCTCAACTTTCACGAAAAGCCGGATATGACGTCATCAAAGACATTTATCATAAAAATGAAAAAAAATGTTCGGGGATTTCATACCCAGGAACTCTCATGTCAAATTTCATAAAGATCGGTCCAGTAGTTTAGTCTGAATCGCTCTACACACACACACACACACACACACAGACAGACAGACAGACAGACGCACATACACCACGACCCTCGTTTCGATTCCCCCTCGATGTTAAAATATTTAGTCAAAACTTGACTAAATATAAAAAGCAAAAATGTAGACGACCACCTTTTAAGGCCACCATTTAGCACACAGACGAAGCTTCTATTACACTGAATGCGGTCTTGTAGAGTTTATAACCCCGGTGTTCTCCCACTTTTGGTGAACTTAACTTGCAATGCAATCACGTCCTTTTGACAGTATCTGAATGAAATATTAAGAAGACAAAGTGCAGCTTTGATGATATTGACCCGATTTCGTTGCAAAGCGTTTCTTTATCATTAACCTTATTTTTGCATACTTAGTTGTACTACTGCAATAAAAAAGGGATCTGCTGTCCTAAAAAAAAGGCTGTCCCTCCTATAACATTTGACTTACTGTTTATACTTTCAAAGAGAAACTACACATGAGTGGAAAATGCATAAAAGATCCACCCGGAGAAGACTCTTTCATTCGATTTTGTGTTTTGCTATAGTTAAATGGTAAAAACAATTATTGGCGAAATGTGAATTCCACAAACTTTTCACAATGACAAAACAACACTTGTATTGTGTTTGTTTGCCTTTTTGCAGCGGATAGGCGTATGTCTAGTTTTGTGGAAAATGCATTTACTTGAAACTAAATTTCATTCAATTTACTTTAATACAGGTAGACCCTTTTCTGCCTATCTTTCTGCCTATCTTAGAATATAATCTCAATCCAATCAACATACACATACTTCAATAGTATCATTTTACTAAATAAAACAATAATACAGTAGTCATTCAAGTAATATACACATAAAGAACAAGAAGGGCACAGAATGCGTATGAAATAAGCATTAGGTTTTCTGTTTTGTCCCTTTATACAAGCATAACATATGAATAACTTGAAACTAAAAACTGGTTGTATAATGCCTCAACTTAAAATATATTACCATGTAAATCAATTGTTTGTTGTGGAGGAGAATTAACCAGTGTGTCCCTGTGTTACATACAACGGCTGAAATGAATCCCTTTTTTAACCTCAGAGTCACTCGGGTCTTGGTTACACAAAGTTCATGTTAAGTTCGTATTTAGATACGACTAAGTAGATCGACATTTGCCTGTTGTAAGAAGTTCTCATTGTGTCGCGTAACTGACACGCAGCGCATGCTTGTTCCTTTTCAACGTTATTTATCTGCCACACTAAAAATGAGATCTCAAAATGCTCTCCAAGCAAGACACTACATTGGCGCTTCAAACGTAATGTTTCGCAAAAGCAAACAATAACATGTAAAAACAAGTCGCGTAAGGCGAAAATACAATATTTAGTCAAGTAGCTGTCGAACTCACAGAATGAAACTGAACGCAGCAAGACCGTATACTCGTAGCATCGTCACTCCACCGCCCGTGGCAAAGGCAGTGCCCGTGGAATTGACAAGAAGAGCGGGGTATTCGTTGCGCTAAGAAGGATAGCACGCTTTTCTGTACCTCTCTTCGTTTTAACTTTCTGAGCGTGTTTTTAATCCAAACATATCATATCTATATATTTTTGGAATCAGGAACCGACAAGGAATACGATGAAAGTGTTTTTAAATTGATTTCGAAAAAAAAAATTTGATAATAATTTTTATATATTTAATTTTCAGAGCTTGTTTTTAATCCAAATATAACATATTGATATGTTTTTGGAATCAGCAAATGATGGAGAATAAGATAAACGTAAATTTGGATCGTTTTATAAATTTTTAATTTTTTTTTACAATTTTCAGATTTTTAATGACCAAAGTCATTAATTAATTTTTAAGCCACCAAGCTGAAATGCAATACCGAACCCCGGGCTTCGTCGAAGAGTACTTGACCAAAATTTCAACCAATTTGGTTGAAAAATGAGGGCGTGACAGTGCCGCCTCAACTTTCACGAAAAGCCGGATATGACGTCATCAAAGACATTTATCAAAAAAATGAAAAAAACGTTCGGGGATTTCATACCCAGGAACTCTCATGTCAAATTTCATAAAGATCGGTCCAGTAGTTTAGTCGGAATCGCTCTACACACACACACACACAGACACACACACAGAACACACACGCACACACGCACATACACCACGACCCTCGTTTCGATTCCCCCTCGATGTTAAAATATTTAGTCAAAACTTGACTAAATATAAAAATGACAAGAAGAGCGGGGTAGTAGTTGCGCTAAGAAGGATAGCACGCTTTTCTGTACCTCTCTTTGTTTTAACTTTCTGAGCGTGTTTTTAATCCAAACATATCATATCTATATGTTTTTGGAATCAGGAACCGACAAGGAATAAGATGAAAGTGTTTTTGAATTGATTTCGACAATTTAATTTTGATAATAATTTTTATATATTTAATTTTCAGAGCTTGTTTTTAATCCAAATATAACATATTTATATGTTTTTGGAATCAGAAAATGATGGAAAATAAGATGAACGTAAATTTGGATCGTTTTATAAATTTTTATTTTTTTTTACAATTTTCAGATTTTTAATGACCAAAGTCATTAATTAATTTTTAAGCCACCAAGCTGAAATGCAATACCGAAGTCCGGGCTTTGTCGAAGATTACTTGACCAAAATTTCAACCAATTTGGTTGAAAAATGAGAGCGTGACAGTGCCGCCTCAACTTTCACGAAAAGCCGGATATGACGTCATAAAAGACATTTATCAAAAAAATGAAAAAAACGTATGGGGATTTCATACCCAGGAACTCTCATGTCAAATTTCATAAAGATCGGTCCAGTAGTTTAGTCTGAATCGCTCTACACACACACAGACAGACAGACACACACGCACGCACGCACGCACATACACCACGACCCTCGTCTCGATTCCCCCTCTACGTTAAAACATTTAGTCAAAACTTGACTAAATATAAAAAAGGAGACATGATGACGGAAGGAACAATAAGAAAGTGAATGAGCCAAGTAAACATTTATATCAATAACTGAGAGAGAGATAAAGAAATGAAGAAATAGCATGGAAAAAGTGTGTGTGTGAGTGTATAGGCCGGATGCGATTAAGTACGTGTGTTGGTTTATGTGTGAGCATGGATGTGAGTATAGCTATGAGCGTGTAGGTATGAAAGTGTCAGTAATCAAAAGAAGAAACTGTAAACGCCATGCAAATGTCAGTCTGCGAGTGAACGACTATTTTCCATTAACGGTGCAGTACACTTTAGACAGAGAGTGAGAGGCGAGAGGAGAGGAGGGGAATAGAGAGAGGGTGAGAGGCATGGAGGGAGAGAGAGAGAGAGGGTGAGAGGCATGGAGGGAGAGAGAGAGAGAGGGTGGGCAAGAGGAGACTGAGGGAGAGAGAGAGGGTGAGATATGGATGGGGTGGGGGGAGAGAGGGGGAGGGAAGGAATAGAGAGGGAGGGGGCGAAGAGGAAGAGTGAGAGAGACAGAGGGGGGAGAGAGAAAAAGTGTGGGAGAGAGAGAGAGAGAGAGAGAGAGAGAGAGAGAGAGAGAGAGAGAAAGAAGGAGAAGTAATTGTAAAAGGAAAAAAGAATGTCCAGTAAAAAAACAATGTACATTTTGTGTGTAACTGAAAAAACATATTGTATAACACATTCCAAACAAGCACGCAGACGGAAGAGAAAGAAAGTTATCAAGAAAGAGAGAGAGTGCAAGTGAAAGGGTTATAAGTTTACAGAAGTCGACATCACAATAAAAATAAAAACCTTTCCGAATAGTACCCGCTGATGGGACCAAAAAAAAGTCTGATCTTAAAAAAGAAAAAGAAAAAAAGGAAGAAAAAAAAAGAAAAAAAAAGCTGGTTTCTGTGTGTCTGTGTGTCTGTCTGTGGCCGGGTATGATGACAAAACGGCTTCACTGACTGAGACGGGAATTGCAGGGTATGTTCTTTGCCACTCGAGTCGTGTGGAGACACGTTACGCCCAATATACGTACCCACTGAGACTGTTGTTAGGCCCTATTTTGTACCCAGAGGGCGAAAGCGGTGTGAATGTATGCTGGCTAAAATTGTATTATAGAAAAGAATCAGAAGCGTACTAAAAACAGATTAGTTTAGTTATGGTTGTGAATGCTTTCTGCACTAAGCAGTGTTTTTGTTTGAATTTTAGGCGTTTTGTTTAAGCACAATCACTCAAGAAAACTTGATGAGAGCTTGTATAGAGAACATATTGATGATTTTGTGTCTTGGTGTGATTCCAACTTTTTAGTATTAAACGCAAGCAAGACGAAGGAAATGATTTTTGATTTTCGCAAAAAGAAAGACACTGTCCATCCTGTAGTCATCAAAGGTGATGCGATTGAGATAGTCAGCGAGTACAAGTATTTAGGTGTAGTTTTAGATAACAAGCTAAGCTGGTTTAATCATGTTGATGCTGTTTTTAAGAAGACTCAGTCAAGATTGTTTTTCCTGCGCAAGCTGAGATCATTTCATGTGTGTAACAAGATGCTGTACATGTTTTATCAGAGTATGGTGTGCAGTGTGATGGTGTTTGCATCAGTGTGTTGGGGAGGGAATGCCACTGCAAGGGACACTGGCAGGCTGAACAGGCTGATAAAGAAAGCGAGTTCTACTGTAGGCCAGAGCCTTGACACCCTTGAAGTCCTTGTTGAAAGAAGGCTTGCCAGTAAGTCCAGAGCTATTCTGTTCGACCTAGGGCATCCCCTCCACGACGCACTGATGGATCTCCGCATCACACGGAACGCTCGGTTTCTCATGCCTAGGTGTCGAACGGAGCGTTTTCGGCGTTCTTTTGTTCCTGCAGCTGTGAGATATTTTAACAACAACCGAGCCATTGTCCTGGCCACAGACTATAAGTGATGCCTTTTAAATGTACCTCTTAGTGATAGATTTAATATGATTTGATGACTGTTTGACCTTTGATCATAACTAGTGCTGTGATAATTAGCTTTAGCACTGTTGTGATGGTGTTGACACTATATTTGCCCAATTGAGTCTAACTACCTGATGGCTAATCTACTGTGATACCTGTGATAACTGATGATGATTACTGTGATTGGTTTTATGTGTTTGGTTGGTCTCTTCTTTTGGTAGTGCAATAGCGTTAATTATGGATTGTTGTTATCATCATTTGCATGGGGACTTGTCTGTTAGTCCAAACAGTGATATGGTTATTGTGATATTCTTGGCTGCACTTTAACATGGAATGTATGTATGTATGTATGTATGTATGTATATATGTAGGTATGTATGTATGTAGGTATGTATGCATGTGTGTTGGTGTGTCGGTGTGTCAAGTGTGCAAGTAAAAAGGGTATTGTAGTTGTACATATATTACTTTAGATATTTTTTTGTTATCATGGGTTTTATGAATTTTCTTCTCTTATTCTTTTATAATTATTAATTAATGACCTATATGTGCTGATGACCAATTTAATTTCCTTTGTTGGATCAATAAAATGTTATGAGTTATGAGTTATGAGATTTCAACGAAAATGTGACTACGTTGGAGAGAAAAAATTGTAAAAACACTAAAGATACGCAGTCCATAGGTATGCTATTCACAAAAACTGATTTTTTAGACTCTCTTTAACTTTAGGGGAAACGTGCATACTGACTAGATGTATCGCGAAGAAGTACGAGAACAAAATAAAAGGGTACCCTTGTACTCAGTGTTTACGCGCCCCAGATTTTTCCATTTTTGACAGTCACAGGTCCCAGTCTTCCCTTGTTACGTGCCCCAGGCATTGAAACTTTTCTCTAACCTCCATTTTCATGTATTTGTTAGCTAGTTTTACGTGACAGTCGTTGGAGGTTTTTGCATTTCAGTCAAGTAACGCAGGCTTGTTCTTTCTTCAAGTTGTTACAGTTAAACACATAAATTTCAGATGCACACTACGGTCACTCTGATCATGAGCTCTTTGACGATGTTATTAACCACGCTGTTAATGCCCATAGTGACAACGAACTTACAATACGGGTTCTCACACTAAATTCACAGACTGGGAAAAGATCGTACGTACAGAAAGATTTTAAAGTGTTCCCATCAATTCTTCAAAAGCATGTTAAAACTTTGATTGCGAAAGAAACCACACACAAAATTTGAAATCGCGTATGATGCTGCAAACAAAATAAAATTTCCAGCAATTTCAAAACAAAAAAAAATAATAAATAAAAAATAAGGTGTAGTAAAAATAAGTTAAGTTCAGTGACTTTCATATTAATTGGGAAAATGTGTGTCCGAAATTTTACAAAAGATAAATTGTTGTACTTGGGTATTTGTAAATTATGTTTGTCCTCGTTAATTGTTGAAAGTCAAGATTGGATTTGTTTAGCCTACGCGCGTGTGTGCATGTGTGTTAGACATAGACATAGACATAGAACACTGTATTAGCTCAATTATGAGAAACTCGGGTGTGGTGAATCATAATAAACAACATAAAACGTAAGAACATTAATAAAATATCGAGGCACAAATACTCAGCTCATAATAGTGTGTGGTAGGGGGGATGGGGGGTGCACACACACACACACACACACACACACACACACACACACATGTGCGTGCGTGCACGCAAACAAACGAATGAATAAACAGACGCACAACTACACACGCACGCACGCACGCACACACACACACACACACACACACACACACACACACACACACACTCTCTCTCTCTCTCACACACACACACACACACACACACACACACACATACATACACTCTCACACACACACACACACACACACACATACACACACACACACACGCACACTCTCACACGCACACAAACACACACTCACACTCACACATGCACACAACGACGCCCATTTACATAGAAATACCCCCTCGTATAAGCGGGGATGAAAGAGTGGTGGCCAGTGACCCAGAACGAACAAAAGTCAAAGCTGGCTGGTTTGTATTCAGGGAAATTTGCACGAAATGCACGCACGAGATACGACTTTTCCTTCTATTTTCTCTTTTGGGGACTTTCATTTGCGTTAGCTCGGTTTGAAGTCACACGCAGTCGTTTGTTGCATTTTAGATTCAGGGGTACACAATAACGTGCTATTGCGGAAACAGAGTCGCATTGAAAACACAGACTGACGACTAAATACATCACGTATGTTAAAAAAAAAGGAAAGTGGGTCACATGGGGCCACGATGGCTCAGGGGTTGAATAAACCACCAGAACTGGTGTGTGGTTTACGGATGCTCAATAGCCATTCAAACAAACTGGGTCATTTAATGCTGTTAAATGCTATTCTAAGTGTGCTCCATAAGGTTAGAATTGACTGACTATTAGGGTTTAACGTCCTCTTAGACCAACTGGTCTATATTGGGACAGGTATTGGTAATACGCCGTATAAAATTTCATCTCACACGGCATCACTGCAGAGCGCCTAGAACTGTACCCACGGAATATGCGCGATATAAGCGTCATTGATTGATTGATTGATATGGTGTGATACTTTGATTCGAAACAAGCCCGCTGTGACTGTCTTCTTCGACACACCAGCATTGGGTTTGTCTCGTCAAAGTATCGAAATACGATCATGATAATCAGAGACGAGAGATGATGCATGCGTGTCTTCGTGTTTTCCAAGACCTGAGACTTTCGCTGTGAACGTGGGATCTTTTTCGTGCGCATGTGTGCACACGGGGGTGTTCGGACACCGAAGAGAGTCTGCACAAAGTTGACTCCGAGAAATAAATCTCTCGCCGAACGTGGGGATCGAACCCACGCTGATAGCGACCAACTGGCTACAAAGCCAGCGCGCTACCAACTGAGCTACGTCCCCGCCCTAAAGTTAGAATTGCTTATTTCGTGAACGATTGTGCTAACAATCCAAGAGAACGTATCCATGCGCCTGTGCCCCTTCTTTCAACTTGAGAAGATTTTTCTCACCCTCCGTATTAGTGACATGTAGCTTATCATTTCCACATTATTAAATGATGCTTGACCCTAAAATTCCCCGCCGCAAAATGCAGATGTGTTTTTCTCTCGCAGATTTCGAGCTAGACCATGCAGCATTTGGAAGTCGACTGATTCGATTGACTGTGCGTAGCAGACGACAGCGTCAGTTCAGTACAGTAAATTAACGGTTTTCGCATATTTCAGGACAACATCTATGTAAATAGAAAACGCGAAGGCTTCAAAACATTCTTACCATGTAAACATAGCACCAGCCTCCCAGATGAATGCAGATACATTACGAAAAATAAAATGCCAACTTTAATTTTTGCGAATAAGCGAACCATGCATCGTGCCACTTTGACATCAGGGGACGTCACTCAGTTGCTTGGGGTTGTTCATTATTTGGGAGTGTAGAAACGTCTGGTAGATGTTTTGCTGCCAATAATTAACTGAATATAAAAGTAAAACTGTACGCTTAGGGGTACGTTAAGCAGAACTGTAACACACACTGTTAGCTGCTAATCGATAAGATGATGCAGAGGATAATCAAATCGTTAAATGCACGGTCGGTGATTTAACCGTCAATACCCCGAAATTTACATCTGTGGCAAGAAACCTGCAAGACAGGGCAAAGCCGACACAAACACAAAAGTAGATCCAACTCGACCTGTTCACACAATTATCCAAACGCCCGCAGAAAAGTGTGCCTTGTAAAACGTTCTGATCTCTTGTCTTTACCGGCAATATCGTTATTGAAACAATCACTGTGCGCTAAGAGATTTATCTTGAAAATAATGATTGAACTCGCCACGCGCTTCGTTCAATAATTCATTTGATCGTTTTGGTCTATAAATCTCTTAACGCACTGTGATGTCTCAATAACTCAAATTGTCAGTAAGTACTGGTGTCACATGACTGATGTGAACCAGTTGATTGGCTAATGGCGATGCGCTTAAATCTGTTAGCGCACTCTTGGAGTGCGCTAACTTTTCCACAGAGCGTATTCTTACGCCCTTTGCCAAAGCGAGACTGTACTCTCATCCTCAGAATTAATTAATGACATGTAGCTCATATTCTCCACTTTACCAAAAAATAATCATAAATTTCCTGCGGCTCAAAGCAGAAGTGGTTTTTTTCTGACAGATTGCAGGCGCCTATGCCACAGTGAATCCCACTGATCTAAAAATAGAAGCGGCTGTATCTCTTCCACAATGGTCTCTTCTCGTTTTGACTTGCAAAGATTCTTCTCATATGCCGTGTTAGTGGCATGTAGCTTATTAGCCACATTACCAAATGATGAGTTAGTATAAAATTCCCAGCGGCAAACAGAAAACACAAGTGTTATTCCGATAACGTACCAGCTAGACCAGCATTTGAAAGTCGACTCTGTTATAGTAGACTACACTGAAATACGACTGCATCAGTTCAGTAAATGAATGGTTTCCGAATTATTATTTCAAGGCAACAACAATCGGAATCGAACACGTGTAGGGTTAAGAACGTTCTTACCATGTATAAAACTTATTACCAGCCTGCCTAATGCGTGCAGAGGAGCAATTTTTGTTTTTGAAATGAGACTGCAGTTCATTGGTTCGATTGCCCTAGCCGCCTAGCAGACGACATAAACCCCGCAGCATATTAACATGTTGAGCAAATGTGAACAAACAAACGATGGGGATAAAATACGTGTAAGAGCATTCTTACCGTTCATATATAGTAACAGACTCCCCGATGAGTGAAGATACAACACGAGAAACATACCACATTTACTTTGAAAATGTGCCAACCGTGGCCTTGGAGTCAATTCAAGGGGCAACACTCTGCACAGTCAATCTGTCGAAGCTCGATGAAGGTTTCGAATCACAAATAACTAAGAGCAAAGTCCTTTCTCCGAGTTTAAATGAGGTCTGTATGAAAGATCATCACTTTTTAGCTTAACGCTACTCTGGAATTTACCAACAGAAATTAAAACAAGAGTTTGCGTGTGACGAAAGCACGACACACTTGCGACAGCCTACACAAAAGTAGATCTGACACAAACCTGACCACACAGTTACGCCTATCCAAATGCGCGTAGCAAAATGTGCGTTTTGAATCTTCTTTTTTCTCTGGTGGTACTGACAATATCGTTTTTGAAACAATCCCAGTGCACTAAGGGATTTATAGAGCAAATCTCGAAAATAATTATTGAACTCAGCGCTATGCGCTTCCTTCAATAATGAATTTTCTCGATTTTCTCTATAAATCCCTTAGTGCACTGGGATGTCTCAATAACTTAAATAATTAGTACGTGTGCTCCGCAGACGTCATACTCAAAACGGTGTGTGTGGTTCTGATTGTCACAGCGTGACGTCATATTAAAAACACCATTTGTGGCTCTATTTTGTGCAGCATGACGTCATACTCACAAAGCTGTGCCTCGCTCTGTTTCTTACAGCGTGACGCCATACTCAAAGCGCTGTGTGTGCTGTGTTCGTTACAGCGTGACGTCATATTCAAAACACTGTGTTTTGCTCTGTTTGTTACAGCTTGAGGTCATATTCAAAACGGGGTGCGTGGCTCTGTCTGCTGACGTTCAACATCCTGTTTATCATCTTGGTCAGCTTCCACTTGTCAGGTCAGTGACAATTCAAATCATGCCATTTATGCGATTATGCTTCCGATACATGTTACGTGTTTATGTTTTGATAATAATCATTATGTATTTATTGTTATAACGGACACACGAGAGTATGCATTTGGCTATGGGTGTGAGGGTGCGGGTATGGGTGTGAGGGTGCGGGTATGGGTGTGAGGGTGCGGGTATGGGTGTAAGGGGGCGGGTATGGATGTGAGGGTGCGGGTATGGGTGTGAGGGTGCGGGTATGGGTGTGAGGGTGCGGGTATGGGTGTAAGGGGGCGTGTATGGATGTGAGGGTGCGGGTATGGGTGTGAGGGTGCGGGTATGGGTGTGAGGGTGCGGGTATGGGTGTGAGGGTGCGGGTATGGGTGTGAGGGTGCGGGTATGGGTGTGAGGGTGCGGGTATGGGTGTGAGGGTGCGGGTATGGATGTGAGGGTGCGGGTATGGGTGTGAGGGTGCGGGTATGGATGTGAGGGTGCGGGTATGGGTGTGAGGGTGCGGGTATGGGTGTGAGGGTGCGGGTATGGGTGTGAGGGTGCGGGTATGGGTGTGAGGGTGCGGGTATGGGTGTGAGGGTGCGGGTATGGGTGTGAGGGTGCGGGTATGGATGTGAGGGTGCGGGTATGGGTGTGAGGGTGCGGGTAAGGGTGTGAGGGTGCGGGTATGGGTGTGAGGGTGCGGGTATGGGTGTGAGGGTGCGGGTATGGATGTGAGAGTGCGGGTATGGATGTGAGGGTGCGGGTATTGG
This sequence comes from Littorina saxatilis, assembly GCF_037325665.1. Lineage (NCBI taxonomy): Eukaryota > Metazoa > Mollusca > Gastropoda > Littorinimorpha > Littorinidae > Littorina > Littorina saxatilis. The sequence goes on from NC_090258.1 coordinate 31,731,248, forward strand.
TGTGAGGGTGCGGGTATGGGTGTGAGGGTGCGGGTATGGGTGTGAGGGTGCGGGTATGGGTGTGAGGGTGCGGGTATGGGTGTGAGGGTGCGGGTATGGGTGTGAGGGTGCGGGTATGGATGTGAGGGTGCGGGTATGGGTGTGAGGGTGCGGGTATGGGTGTGAGGGTGCGGGTATGGGTGTGAGGGTGCGGGTATGGATGTGAGAGTGCGGGTATGGATGTGAGGGTGCGGGTATTGGTGTGAGGGTGCGGGTATGGGTGTGAGGGTGCGAGGGTGCGGGTATGGGTGTGAGGGTGCGGGTATGGGTGTGAGGGTGCGGGTATGGGTGTGAGGGTGCGGGTATAGGTGTGTGGGTGCGGGTCTGGGTGTGCGGGTATGGGTGTGAGGGTGCGGGTATGGGTGTGAGGGTGCGGGTATGGGTGTGAGGGTGCGGGTATGGATGTGAGGGTGCGGGTGTGCGCGTATGGGTGTGAGGGTGCGGGTATGGATGTGAGGGTGCGGGTATGGGTGTGAGGGTGCGGGTAAGGGTGTGAGGGTATGGGTGTGAGGGTGCGGGTATGGGTGTGAGGGTGCGGGTATGGATGTGAGGGTGCGGGTATGGGTGTGAGGGTGCGGGTATGGGTGTGAGGGTGCGGGTATGGGTGTGAGGGTGTGGGTATGGGTGTGAGGGTGCGGGTATGGGTGTGAGGGTGCGGGTATGGGTGTGAGGGTGCGGGTATGGATGTGAGAGTGCGGGTATGGATGTGAGGGTGCGGGTATGGGTGTGAGGGTGCGGGTATGGGTGTGTGTGGTTTGGGTAATGTGTGTTTTGGTGTTTACATTCTAGGTGTTTACATGTTTTAGAATTTGATTTTATGTGATGTTATTTGTGTACACGAGCCAGAAGAAAACTTTCTGTTTGTCCAACCATGAGATTGTAACGTTGTATTGAACTGAATTGTGTTATAAAGGCCCACTAGGTTTCCTAAAAACTGTTTGCCGGAACATTTTCAACATTTGCTCAGAGCTAGAACGTTTTGCCGATCAAACACCTCTGAGCTGGAACATTTCGTTTGTGCTGCATAACATGCAGATTTCACCACTTTGATGCCATCCACTGATAGGAAGTGTTCAATTATATGGTATTCTATCAGCAGGAGTACATATTCCATCTATGTGACGGGCTTTATTTTGTCCGTTTTGCGAATCGCGTCAGAGCTGGAACAAACCTAAGCTCCGCCCATTTCGCAATTGCTCAGAACTGGTTCATCGATTTAACGAGTTAATTCATTTTGTGAGAAATCTAGGAGCAATCTAAAAACAAATGTGACGTCAAAACATTGCTTTTGCATTGCGTCAGCTCCCCATTAGGGTTTTGATGGTCTGTGTTAGTCTGCATTGAGCATAACCACAAAAATGCACAATAATCTCCAATTTTTGACATAAATGATCAATTACTCCGATATCTATTCATTGTAGCATCTAGTTGCCTACATTTGGTAATACCCAATACATTTGTAAACGCTACAAACCAAAAAGTATAGCGGAACACTGCCTTAGATACCTACAGTTGCAATCGATCCGAGCCGACTGCGATAAAGTGGCCCCGCAGCGCTTGAACACTACCGCCTCAGAGCTTTTAACGCATGGAACGTCTCCCACACCGTGAGGCCACTGATCATAAAAAGTATTGTCATCATTTTCACGAGTTTTCATTCACAAACACCTGGGAAATAAATCTCATGTTCCCCATGCAATAAATCGAGGTTTGTTTGTTTGTTTATTTGTTGCTTAACGTCCAGCCGACTACGCAGAGCCATATCAGGACGAGGAAGGGGGGGATGAAGGGGGCCACTTGTCAAGCGATTCCTGTTTACAAATGCACTAACCCATGCAATAAATCGAGGTGGTGAATGGGTTTGAGCTTTCAGGTGAAACGTGGATTGTCAAAGTGAAAGCCAATCAGGCTGATTGTTTAATGTGTGGAACCATCGCGGCTTTGGATTTGTGTTTCCGAGGACAACGATTGTAAGCATTCAGTCTCAAAGACCCAATCAATGTTGATAATTACCGCGGCGACTGATGGTCAATTTGCAACGTATCTCTGTAATCGCAAAATCCACAACGAAAAGTCATAAACACTTAAAAGAAAAGAAATATGCTCAACACTTACAGAATTCACAGGTATGATCGCAGCTCTGTACATTTTCAGACTGGAAGAAAAGCGTCAACAAGCTACGTTTGACGTCACATACAAGGTTGACGTGTTATCTCGAGCTACTGTGACGATGCTTTGTGGCCCGGAGTTGGATTCTAAAAATTCGTCTCCCTGTGGGTTATTGTGCATTTTGTTGCACAACCAAAATGATGACAAAAACGATGTTTGGTGGCTTGTCGTCAAACCAGCATTTTGTTGTTGGTCCTCGGGGAGCATATCGCCTTTTGTCTCATATTTATCAACCGCGGCCTTCGGCCTTGGTCGATAAAGATGAAACAAAAGACGATATGGTCCCCTTGGACCAACAAAAAAGCTGGTCTGTCAACAAGCCACCAAACATCTTATAATATATCCTTTGAAAGGCTAACCATTGGTTACTACGTCATAATTGACGAGGTTCTTTTGGGTTTTTTGTCCGTGTCTTCGTTTATTACTTCTTCTTGCCTTCATTCTTCTTAGATGAGACACAGTAACAAATACAGGCATACGAACAGACAGAGAGTCCTCGGACTACTAATACAGGCATACGGACAGACAGAGAGTCCTCGGACTACTAATACAGGCATACGGACAGACAGAGAGTCCTCGGACTACTAATACAGGCATACGAACAGACAGAGAGTCCTCGGACTACTAATACAGGCATACGGACAGACAGAGAGACCTCGGACTACTAATACAGAGAGAACTCATATATTCTACGTATTACCACATACAGTCGGCCAAAGGCGTCACCCGAGGTAATGCCTAAACTTTCTGCAAACTAGATAAAGTCACATTGAATCAACCCACTCAATTCGATGAACTGTGCATAATATCTAGTGCTTTTTGGCTCACGTAAGTGTAGCCTATGCGATCGTAACTTTGTCTGTCTGTGCGTGCGTGCGTGCGTGCGTCTGTGCGTGTTGGCTCACGAAGTGTAGCCTATGCGTTCGTAACTTTGTCTGTCTGTGCGTGCGTGCGTGCGTGCGTGTGTGCGTGCGTGTGTATGTCTGTGGTAGAAACTTTAACATTTCGTCATTTGAAGACGTCACATTATGGCGTAAGAGGGTAAGACGTCACGCGAAGGAATTACTGAAAGTCTCGGTCATTGTTTTTTGAGCGGGCCGAGACTAGTTGGCAGTCGTGTCGTAGATTGAACTCTCTCTCTCTCTCTCTCTCTCTCTCTCTCTCTCTCTCTCTCTCTCTCTCTCTCTCTCTCTCTCTCTCTCTCTCTCTCTCTCTCTCTCTCTCTCTCTCTCTCTCTCTCTCTCTCTCTCTCTCTCTCTCTCTCTCTCTTTCAACTGCAGGCCCTTCAAGCGTTATTATTCTGGTTTGTTTCGTTTTGGTTTCATTTTTCATTGCTCATTTTTGGCTCACGTAAGTGTAGCCTATGCGTTGGTAAACTTTGTCTGTCTGTGCGTGCGTGCGTGCGTGCGTGCGTGCGTATGTATGTATGTATGTATGTATGTCTGTGGTAGAAACTTTAACATTTGAAGACGTCATATTACATTGACGTCACATTATGACGTACGAGGGTTAGACGTCACGCGATGGAATTACTGAAAGTCTCGGTGATGGTTATTTTGAGCGGGCCGAGACTAGTTGGCAGTCGTGTCCATGTAAGTAGGCTACATGCAGACAGACAGATCTAGTGTCTCGCTTTCTTGCACAGTTTCACCTATAGCTCTTTCTCACTTCTAGTCAAGTACGAGTTATCTTTCCATGCTCTTCAACGAAGGAGAAACGCTGGGTTAGTTCCGGTATCTTCTACATCATGGCGTCTGCACTGAAAGAAAGCTCGCTCAGAGTGTGTGGTGGTGGAAAGCAGTACTGTGTCATTTGCCATAACTATCGTGGAAAAATTATTGAAGAAAGAGTTGTCAGGCTACATAAACTTCCAACAAACAAGCAACTGAAAAGAGCTTGGGAGCAGCGCCTACGTGTTACTCTTTCTTTTAGAAAATGACAAGATTTTGTGCAACTTGACAGAGTGACTTTCTCGTCTCCTTCAATCATTAGTGCATTTTGCTCTTGTCTGTGTGAAACAGTAACAGGCACATGAGCTGTAAGAAGGACTGCCGTGTCTCAGTATGACTGTAGTCTCTAGTGTCACTATAAATCTCAGTCATTGACTCTGTGTATGTCACTCATTGATGCTTACATTCCCAATGCATGGAAGACAGAAATTATAAAACTAGTATGCATGAAAACTGATACTGGTTTGTACTCCAAATGTTTGTGTCTAGTTAAAATATCAGGCATGAAAACTGAGAAAAAAAAAATACTGAAAACAAAATTCGAAGGCGCGTAGCGCCAAGTTTCGCAGGCGCAAAGCGCCAAGACTTCTAGGGAGGTCCGGGGGCATGCCCCCCCGGAATTTTTTTTTTCAAGGGTGCAATTTGGTGCAATCTGGGGCTATCTGAGCCTTAAAATTGGATTCAAACATGGCCCCAAAACTATTTTACTATAACTATGACTAGGGAAAAAAAATAAAAAATAAAAAATAAAAAAAAAATTAAAGAAAAAAAATTTTTTTTTTAAAAAGGAACAATACGGAAAATAAAAAAAAATACGGTTTATTTTTTTCAAAAATACGGAAAATATGGAAAATACGGAGAATTTTCATGCCTGAATATGTCTGAGAAGTTGAACGCAAACCAACCAGGTGTGAGCGTGTGTTGTAAGGAGTGCACTATTTTGTAACGTGGGATTATGTACATGAAATTATAAATAGGGTTTGTGTGGTGTGTATCTATGCTTTTTATGTTTTTAAGGGAAAAATATTTATTACCTGTGTGTGATTACATTTTGTTTTTTATTCACAGTTGGCTGAAATATTTGCCGAGGAACGACAATGCAGTGTATTATATAATTATATATGTATTCAAAGAATAAAGACATGATGAATCTGAAGCTTGATGAATGACTTGTTTTACAGATAATCACACACACTTCAACAGACGCAGTTGATACAGTTTGGGTTTTATTTATCTAAAACATATACAAACAATAGCAGTTTAACAAAGTTGGTAAACAATGTAAAGTAAAACAACTGAAGTAACATTAAAGAGCCATGAACTGGTAATGTGAAACTGCTCTTAGGCTAATGTCAGATGGAGCTCGCAAAACACGAAACAAAAGCCGAACAAAAGCAAAACATGGTGCTTTTGTGTGTAGTTTTGCTTTTGTTCGGCTTTTGTTTCGTGTTTTGCGAGCTCCGTCTGACATTAGCCTTAGACAACACGCACATCCAGTTAACAACAATAAATGCATGACTACCAAGCATCAAAAGGACTCACTGATTCACGCACAAATTCCGCGTGTGCTCAATAATTATTGATAACATTTAACACATAGGCTACAAGTTCGTGACACTGACAGTCGAAGTGGTCTGTCAAATGCTAACTTGAATCATTTGTTTCCACAGCATTATCGATAGCATCCTTGCCATCTTTTCGCAGCTGAAACGTGCCTCTTGCTCTGCGCACTAATTCTTCTTTTTTTCCACTGACAAGTTGGCCATGTTTCCGAAGAAAATCTTTCAATTCTTTCACGTTCATGCACTCGACTGCCGCCTCTATCTTAACCGGAACTTACCGAACCAAAGGGACGAAACTCGTGCACACCTCCGGCCTCGCTAGTGAGAAAGAGCTTATAGCTCTTTCTGTGTGTGTGTGTGTGTGTGTGTGTGTGTGTGTGTGTGTGTGTGTGTGTGTGTGTGTGTGTGTGACGGAGTGATTGAGTTTGTGTTACTGTTTGTCGATTTCTTACGTGAGCCTTGAAGGCTTCGCCTCTTGTTCTTTTTGATTTATCTCCCTTTCCCCCTTCTTTTGCGCTTGGAGGACATCATCTTCTCTGATAAGTCGTTTTGATATTTGCATTGTTGTTTTCATTTTTTGTTTAACCTGTTGAAGACCATTAGGTCGAAGCGTTGTTCATTGTCATTTGTTTGTATATTTCGTTGCGAGTCCAGAATAGTATTAGGTATTACTCTTAGTCGTGTCCCTGTAAGTAGGCTACATGCAGACAGACAGATCTAGATCTAGTGTCTCGCTTTCTTGCACAGTGTCACCTATGGTTACTGTGTGTGTGTGTGTGTGTGTATGTGTGACGGAGTGATTGAGTTTGTGTTACTGTTTGTCGATTTCTTACGTGAGCCTTGAAGGCTTCGCCTCTCGTTTTCTACTGCTCATGCGTTCCACACCTGCATCAGTAGAAATAACATAACACAAGAGATACGCAAGATAGCAAAACAAAACAACCTGTTCTAAATAAATAAATGATTTTTCTTTTTTCTCATTTGGCTACCAGAGACCGTTTAGCATGGGGTGGGGTGGGGTGGGGGGAGCAAGATGATGAAGCAACTTTTGCCTCAACCAACCTATCTCTCTCCCTCTCTCCCTCTCTCTGTTTTCTTTTGGTGTACATGTCCGTATAGGTTTTGCAGTATTTTGTATGATAAAAGTAGGTATCTTTAACCTCTCTCTGTTTCGTATCTGTTTGCAATTGTTTGTTTTTAGTTTTTCCCATTTTGTGTCTTAGTTTTAGCAGGGACAAATTATAATTGTAACTCCACCCTTAATAAAGATCGTTCGTTCGTTAAATAAACAACTACAAAAAGAAGGAAAGAGCCGTATTAGCACACTTTATAAACTTTCCTCTCGGTTACATTTTAGATTCAGAGCCGGTAACGTGCTATTGCAGTTACAGCGATACAGCAAGTTGTTTTGTTCTGCTAGCTTGCGTATTTTGTGTGCTATACTATTCCTACTGATGCATGTGTTGATACACAAGCTATCTAAACAAAACAACTTGTTCAGGGTAGATAATTGATTTGACTTTCTTCTCGTATGTAAAAGTTGCAAAGTTTTGCCTACTGTAATTTTTTTGTCGATTTTTAATTGTGCACTTCCGTTTTGGTCTGGTCGATTTTGAGGGTATCTTTGTTGGAGCGGCGGTCACCTAATCCATGTAAAAAGAAATTTGTAATCCAAAAGGTGATCCTGATAGTCAAGTAGACGGCTTTAACAGGCATGTACAGTTTTAATGAAATGACAAGGGAATTAATGCTTTAATTCGGGTGCGAAATCTGTTGCAATAATTTTTTCGTCAAGTTTAGTTCTAATGAAAATGACATGGGACTAAGTTTTGTCGGGGTACGAAATCAGTCGCAATGATTTGTGTTGCTAAATTCAGTTCCACGATTGCTTTCCAGCATTTTCAGGATGGTCGCACATGAGGATATTTAACGTGAGTATGCCAAGACAACAAAAGCACACTGTGTGTGTGTGTGTGTGTGTGTGTGTGTGTGTGTGTGCTCTTGTGTGTGTGTGTGCGTGCGCGCCCGCGTGTGTGTGTGTGTGAGTGCCACGATGAGTGTGTTTATGTAAAATACTGATGATGTGTGTGCGTGTGTGTGTGTGTGTTGATAAGTACGCATTAGAGTGTGTCAATTTGTGTGTGCGTGCGTGTGTATGTCTCTGTGTGTGTGTGTCTGTCTGTGTATGTGCGTGCGTGTGTGTCAATGTGCGTGGAGGTGTGTGTGTGTGTCCTGAAGACGTGTGTTTGTGTGTGTATAAGTACGCATGGGTAGTCACTAATAGTGTGTGTCAATCTGTGTGTGCGTGCGTAATACAGAGATCAAAAGCTGCAAACACTGTCCTGTTTATCATTTTGTTTTGTGGGTCGTGCAGTCCTTTGCAAAGGACTTCACAGCACAAAACGAGATGTACCCCGCCGCGCCAAATCCCACAGAAACAAGTCCAAGGGAGCAAACCGCAGAGTCGCGTCAACTGAGCGAGGCAGAAGTTGCCTCCCGTTTCGAAAAGCGGCGACAAATTTTACAATCAGCATGTCAGAAGTATGTCAACTCTTCTCTGTTTCGCAGTAAAAGCATACATTCAGATCTAATGTACCACTATCCACCAGTCATCAACCAGACCATCACATACTGTGGCATTGAAAAGACCGGGTCAACCACTTGGAAGGCTATCTTTAGCTCTATTCGTAAAGTGATGAAAGAGAGAAACATTCCTCCAGTGAAAATCGACACGCCCCCGGGAGAGAGGGATGTCTTGTTCGCTTTTGTGCGCGAACCGTACGGCAGACTGCTGTCAGCGTACGCGGACAAGATCTTTGCACCGAACACTGCATTCTGGGGCAAGACCGGACGATACATTGTGCAACACTTTCGTCCTAATGCCTCCAATCACAGTCTCGAATGCGGTCATGACGTCACATTTCCCGAGTTCGTCAAATACGTCATTCACTCGCAGACGACAGGAGAACACAGAGACGGACACTTCATACCGACTCACGATCACTGTGAGATGTGTAGGTATCCGTACACGTACATCGGGCATTTGGAAACAGTAAAAGAAGACATGCCTTTTATTCTAAAGGCAATCCACTCCCCTGTCATCTACAACCAAACCCGCTTCGGGAACGAAACCCTCACAAACTCGTTTGCACTGCCACTGCGCAGGATGCGCGCGCGGGTCAAAAGCTGCATGAGTCTGGACGAGGCTGCCAGACGAGTGTGGAAGAAAATGCAGATACGAGGCTTCATCCACAAATCTATACCTTTTCCTTTGACAAGGGCGCACACTCGTAACATTTCAGTAGAAGAGGTGCAGGCGGCAGGGTTAGCGGCCGTGGCCCGGTCAAGGAAGCTGACGGACACGAGGGGACAGAAGCAGGAGGCGGCGAGAGAGGCGTACAGCATGGTAGACATGGCGGACAGAGACAAGCTGCAACAAGTGCTGGCCTTGGACTGTCACATGTTTGGCTTTGACCTACGACCTCCGCACATCTTCCCCGCCACACCGCACACACATCGCACACACTTCTCCTACTTTGATCTGTATCAGTAGACTGCAAGTATAGATACACACACTTCTCCTACTGTAACCTGTATCAGTAGACTGCTTGTATAGGAGTTGTTCTTTGCTACTGGTGACAAGTGGGGTCAGCTCACACGGACGCATTTTTCAATAAAGTCTAGGGGAGAAACTGGTCACAAAGCACCCAGTACATGCCAGAGAGATAGGAGAATCGGCACAATCAAAGAAAATACCAAAATCATTCAATAGATATGGAAATATTAAGATTTACTGTGAAAATGCTAGCAAAAATGGCGTCCAAAAACGGGAACGCACACTTGGTGCGTCTTTGAAGACTTACCTCCCGTTCTGTGTTGTTGATAATAGTCGTGTTTGTGCTGTTTTTGTTGAAATAGTATCTAATAAAACTGATGCAGTTCTTGAAATGTTGCAAATTATTGTTGTCTTTGTGAAATGCGAGAGTGTTCTGAGGCGTAATCTGCATACGGCTGATGTCCCACATAGGGTACCCCACTTCGATCAGCGTATCACTCCAAATGAGCTTCATAGTAGAAAAGCAGATACACTACCAAAACACTGCATAACAGATCTACAAGACTGAGCCAGAATCATTGAAATTTACTTCCTGTATAAAATATTGCAATCAAATTTGCTCACGCCGTCCCACATGCAACGCAGGTTACCTTCGCCTTCGCTTCAAAATAACTCCACACTAACTGAATTACCATCGAAACGCAGATAACGAACTGATTCGGAGATTACACGCCACACATTTATATTTTACACACGATTAACAGCCATAAACAAACAAATGTGGCGCCGTCACGTCGCTTCGGAAGAAGAAACGCAGGTTACCAAGAGATTGTTTCCGATACCTGTCGTTAAAATCATCGTTTTTCACGAATGAAGGCTCTTTGGCAGATCTGGTGAGTTGGAAACTGTCTATAAATGTTTCATTTAATGTCAAATGCGTCATTCTTGTCGATATTGTTACCTTTGAGCTCATAAATGAAGTCAATGGTCGTGTTTTCCTACCCAGCCAGCAAGACATTAGCGGCCGATAGTCGGCCGAACACCCTTCAAAAAGTCGGGCCGGTGACGTCAAAAGAGACGATGCGGGTGTTGGCCCGACTAACTTTTGCAAAGAGGCAACGAGGCGGCCGACAGGCGGCCGAACACCTGTACTATGGCGGCACGCATCCGGTCCGATGTTAATCGGCCCGATGACTTGTTGGACCTGCGGCCCGACACCTTATGTCGACATCGGGAAGATATCGATTTCAGCGGGAAGACATCGGGACGATGTCGGCATAAGGTGTCGGGCCGCAGGTCCAACAAGCCATCGGGCCGATTAACATCGGACCGGATGCGTGCCGCCATAGTACAGGTGTTCGGCCGCCTATCGGCCGCCTCGTTGCCTCTTTGCAAAAGTTAGTCGGGCCAACACCTGCGTCGTCTCTTTTGACGTCACCGCCCCGACTTTTTGAAGGGTGTTCGGCCGATTATCGGCCGCTAATGTCTTGCTGGCTGGGTGCAGCTACAGATCCAGCAGTATGTACAACCCCCCCCCCCCCCCAAGTGTAACAGTGCAAAATTCACTTACAGCTACAGCTACAGCAGTTCAACCCCCCTCCCCCCAGTGTTAAAGTGGAAAACAAACCTACACATACAGATACAGCAGTATGTACAACCCCCCCCCCCCCCCCCCCCCCCCCAGTGTAACAGTGCAAAACACATCACTAGCTACAGATACAGCAGTATGTAGAACCCCCCCCCCCCCCCCCCCCGCCCTCACTGTAACAGTACAAAACACACCTACAGCTACAGATACAGCCGTATGTACACCCCCCCCCCCTCAGTATTACAGTATAAAACACACCTACAGCAACAGATTCAGCAGTATGTACAACCCCCCAAGTGTAACAGTGCAAAAATTACTTACAGCTACTGCTACAGCAGTATATGTACACCCCCCTCCCCCCTTAGTAACAGTACAAACAAGAAGGGCAAAGCCCATACGACTCACATGCTTGACCTTTACATGACCTTGACCTTCAGCTAAACCTAGCAATGACATCATACACTAAGAACTGCTTTACACATTTTTCCTACCAAAATACATGTGACCTTGACCCAAGGTCAAGGTCATCCAAGGTCATGCAACACAAAGCTGTTAATTCAAGACATAGGAAGTACAATGGTGCTTATTGGCTCTTTCTACCATGAGATATGGTCACTTTTAGTGGTTCACTACCTTATTTTGGTCACATTTCATAAGGGTCAAAGTGACCTTGACCTTGATCATATGTGACCAAATGTGTCTCATGATGAAAGCATAACATGTGCCCCACATAATTTTTAACTTTGAAACAGTTATCTTCCATAGTTCAGGGTCAAGGTCACTTCAAAATATGTATACAATCCAACTTTGAAGAGCTCCTGTGACCTTGACCTTGAAGCAAGGTAAACCAAACTGGTATCAAAAGATGGGGCTTACTTTGCCCTATATATCATATATAGGTGAGGTATTAAATCTCAAAAACTTCAGAGAAAATGGGAAAAATGTGAAAAATAGCTGTTTTTTAGACAACATTTATGGCCCCTGCGACCTTGACCTTGAAGCAAGGTCAAGATGCTATGTATGTTTTTTGGGGCCTTGTCATCATACACCATCTTGCCAAATTTGGTACTGATAGACTGAATAGTGTCCAAGAAATATCCAACGTTAAAGTTTTCCGGACGGACGGACGCCAGGACGGACGGACGGACGGACGGACGGACGACTCGGGTGAGTACATAGACTCACTTTTGCTTCGCATGTGAGTCAAAAACCAACAGCTACAGCAGTATGTATACCCCCCCCCCCCCCCCCCCCCCAATGTAACAGTGCAAAACACACCTACAGCTACAGATTCAGCAGTATGTACAACCCCCCCCCCCACTCCCCCAACCCAAGTGTAAGGCACAACAAAAAAAAAGGTCTGTTTACGGTAACATAGGGTGAAAAAATAGGGTCGGTAGGTCGGCTTTATTTTTCTTCATTTTTTCATTTTTTCTCTCTTTTTTTTCCCCCCTCTCTATGATGTTTCAGAGTTCATTTCTTCTCATCAATCCCTGTTTTTGCCCAACATAACTAAGATTATTGTTCAGGAATTTATAGCTGTAAGTGTAACTGTTTTAGTTTGTTTTAAAACTTTGAGCTTACCTCCCTTCTGTCGTCTGCTGTTTGAGCGCAAACAGCTCTATTTTGGATGCGGGTTTTTTTTTTCCGACGATCCAAAAAAAGATTAGGGTCGGGCCTAAAAACTAGGGTCGGTCGGGTTACCGTAAACAGACTTTTTTGTGTGGCCTAACAGTGCAAAAAACACCTACAGCTACAGCAGTATGTACACCCCCCCCCCCCCCAACTGTAACAGCACAAATCGCACCTACTGCTACAGATACAGCAGTGTGTACACCCCCCTCCCCCCCCCCCCCCCCCCCAGTGTAATCAATCAATCAATCAATATGAAGATTTTATAGCGCGTATTCCGTGGGTACAGTTCTAAGCGCTTGTCGAAGAGTTGTCAACACAGGACTAACAAAGAAACTAACATCTACAGACGGACACGAACCTTATCACACACTAGCAGTGACAGTGTAACAGTGCAAAACACACCTACAGCTACAGATACAGCAGTATGCACAACCCCCAACCCCCCCCCCCCCCTGCCCCCACTGTAACAGTACAAAACTCATTTACAGCTACAGATTCAGAATTATGTACACCCCCCCCTCCCCTCTCCTCCCGCTGCCACCACTGTAACTGTACAAAACATACCTACAGCTTCAGATACAGCAGTATGTACAACACTCCACCCCCTTCCCCCGTGTAGAGTGCAAAACACACCTAGAGCTACAGATACAGCAGTATGCACAACCCCCCCTCCCCCCCCCCCCCCCCTGTGTGCAAAACACAGCTACATATACAGCAGTATGTTCAACCCCACCCCCCTCCCCCCCTACTGTAACAGTACATAACACACCTACAGCTACAGATACATCAGTATGTACAACCCCCCCCCCCCCCCCCCCCTGTGTGCAAAACACACCTACAGCTACATATACAGCAGTATGTTCAACCCCCCCCCTTCCCCCCCCTACTGTAACAGTACATAACACACCTACAGCTACAGATACATCAGTATGTACAACCCTCCCCCCCCAAGTGTAACAGTACAAAAGACACCTACAGCTACATAGATCTACAGCAGTATGTACAACACCCCCCTCCCCAACTGTAACAAGACAAAACACACAGTCTACATCTACAGCAGTATGTACAACACCCCCCCTCCCCCACTGTAAGTGTAAACAGGACAAAACACACCTACATCTACATATACAGATACAGGAGTATGTACTCCCCCCCCACTGTAACAGCAAAACTAACATTGAGAGCCAAAAAAACCGAAATCACTTACTCGCTCCATCCGTCGGTTGTCCTCCACTGTCACAGCTGATTGTCACTGCCAAGATGCTACACAACTATCACTGCCACCACGTGACACTGGGACCAGCACTCAGATTGAGATCCCGAGGCGACATTCGTCTCGGATAACATATCATCAATGTGCTGTCCAACATTCGCAAGAATGTCTCTTCTTTCGATATTAACTTGAACTAAGAAAACAAATAAAATTCGCTCACGCGGGAAAGTAGCAGCCATGTTCAAGACTCAATCTTGTTTACCGTAAGGAAAGCTATTTGAGTATTTTGATGGCGTATTTTTAAAATGTAAAACTCATGGTTTGAGCTCATGCTGTATTTGATTGCAAATATACAAACAAAACTTACAATTAATTATCCTACTCCTATGTGAAAAAGTCAACAAATATGAATAATTTAGTTTCGCATTTGCAGGGTCA
>NC_090258.1:31750177-31775177 GCF_037325665.1 Littorina saxatilis
CAACGCTGAATCTTGTGGTCTAACTTTGGAAGCGATCTGAGGGCTTTTTTAATATTCTTCTATGTATCGATTGGACATTGGATTTCCCTTCTTTGAGCCATGTGACGTCAGAGACCTACAAAACTTTATTTGGGCGTTTCAGGTTGACCGAAACTTCAAAGGAACTACAAAACACACGTCATGTGTTTGATTGCATGTGTGTGTGCTCGTTCAATCGTCAAAACAACAACAAAGTCAGTACCTGAAAGGAATTCGATCGATACATAAATGTTATTTGCGTTTTTGACCAAAATATGACATTTTACACAGATCTCGACAGTCATTGTTCACCTCGAGAACAATGACTGTCTCGATCTGTGTAAAATGTCATATTTTGGTCAAAAACGCAAATAACGTATATTAGACATATCCCGTTTAACTTTGGTTGTAGCATTTTTTTCTTATTATTCATGTTTGCATCCTGTCATATTTGAAGAAGTAAGAAGTAACCCTGCAAGCGAACTGAACTGTCCTTGAACACACACACACACACACACACACACACACACACACACACACACACACACACACACACACACACTCGCACACGCACACAATCAAATTATACTTAAAGATTAGTGCTAAGGAAAACAAAATTAAAATGCAAACACCACTCAATACAAAACAAAACAAACACAATTCTAAAACGTGAGTGAACCCAAGCAAGTGAACCCAAGCGAATGTGGGGTAGAAAAATGGTACGAGCGCGGAGGAGGGGGTTGAGGGGTGTGTGTATCCACATAAATGTAAGGTTGGGATGCAAGTCTTGACATGTAGATGTGAGAAGAGCAGCATTTTGCTTGTATGAATGAATATATCTTATCCTTGCAGCGTTCTTGAAAGATGGTGTGTGTGTGTGCGGCGCGCGGGCGCGCGCGCGCGCGCGCGCGTGTGTGTGTGTGTATGTGTGTGTGTGTGTATGTTTGTGTGTGTGTGTGTGTGTGCGTGCGTGTGTGCGTGCGTGTGTATATGTACGTGTGTGTGTATGTGTGTGTGTGTATATATGTGAGAGTGTAGGGGAAAGTCGCTAAACCTGGAACAGTTAAGGAGAAACAGCCGTACCAGACAAAAAAATGGATATTGCAAAGCGTTCTTTATATTGTCACATACTAGACTCTATCAGTAAATAAACGAACCACATAAAATAAAATAAAAGTCACGCAACTCATCAGACTGATCATAATAAAAATGTCTGCATTTGTTCCAGGTTGGACGCATGGGTGTGTAAAGTGGAACACTGTGTTGTCAAACTCGGAACACATACACACACACCCTGACTCTCTTTCTAGCTCTGTCTGTGTCTCACACACACACATATACACCCACACACTCTCATTCACACACAAACAAGCACACATTGCCATACACACAAGATAAATAAATACGTCATAACATTTTGATTAAGCCATTTTATGTAAATGTCTTTTTTTCAACATCATATTTTGATTTTTACCAAGGAAATAACAAATCGGATAACAATTTAAGCCTTAAATGTAAAACAAAAAGATAAATAAGGGCTAGGTCTAAAAAGAACTGAAAAACAAAACCTCAAAACAAAAAGAGGAAAAAATAGGCAAAGAACCGATTTTGCAGAAAATGTCCTTTGTCTTCTACTGTCAGCGCAGTCATCGAGTGATTACTGTGTGCACTTCTGGCACTATAACATATCCTCAGGGGAGTTGGTGCCACGCATGAAGCAGTACCACGAAATTTCGCAGCTTCATTTGTACCCCTCTTCTGTTGACAAATAGATATAAAAGGGCTACCTGCCCAATTGACTAAATGTAAAAATCATTACACATAAAGTCTCAAAGCAAATAACTAAGAACAGATTTAAGAACTGATTTTGCAGACACACAAAAATTGCTAAGTACAGATTTCGAAGTCCTTTTGTCCGCTGCTGTCAGCGCAGTCCTCGTGTGCCCACTGTGTGCACCTCTGACACTGTATTATGTTCTCAGGGGAGTTGGTGCCACACATGAAGCAGTACCAAGTGCTTTCCCCCGGGATAGAACGCATCGTCGAGAATGTTCTCCTTTTTATATTTAGTCAAGTTTTGACTAAATATTTTAACATCGAGGGGGAATCGAAACGAGGGTCGTGGTGTATGTGCGTGTGTCTGTCTGTGTGTGTGTGTGTGTAGAGCGATTCAGACTAAACTACTGGACCGATCTTTATGAAATTTGACATGAGAGTTCCTGGGTATGAAATCCCCGAACGTTTTTTTTCATTTTTTTGATAAATGTCTTTGATGACGTCATATCCGGCTTTTCGTGAAAGTTGAGGCGGCACTGTCACGCCCTCATTTTTCAACCAAATTGGTTGAAATTTTGGTCAAGTACTCTTCGACGAAGCCCGGGGTTCGGTATTGCATTTCAGCTTGGTGGCTTAAAAATTAATTAATGACTTTGGTCATTAAAAATCTGAAAATTGTAAAAAAAAATAAAAATTTATAAAACGATCCAAATTTACGTTTATCTTATTCTCCATCATTTGCTGATTCCAAAAACATATAAATATGTTATATTCGGATTAAAAACAAGCTCTGAAAATTAAATATATAAAAATTATTATCAAAATTTTTTTTTCGAAATCAATTTAAAAACACTTTCATCTTATTCCTTGTCGGTTCCTGATTCCAAAAATATATAGATATGATATGTTTGGATTAAAAACACGCTCAGAAAGTTAAAACGAAGAGAGGTACAGAAAAGCGTGCTATGCAGCATAGCGTAACCACTACCCCGCTCTTCTTGTCAATTTCACTGCCTATGCCGTGAGCGGTGGACCACGAGTATACGGTCTTGCTGCGTTGCATTGCGTTCAGTTTCATTCTGTGAGTTCGACAGCTACTTGACTAAATATTGTATTTTCGCCTTACGCGACTTGTTTTCCCTCTGATCAGAAGATATTCCCCTCTTGTTTCTCTGAGCAGAAGAGTTTGTAGCTTCATTCTTTCCTCTTTTCTGTTGACCTGCACGCCTTTTTGCTAGTGAAATCTCCAGCTTTTGCTTGTAAGGAGAAGATTGTTTTTTTCGTGATGATCTCTTCGACGAGCTTGTGGTTGTGCGTTGCAGGACATCAGCAGCAGGTAAGCTTACATTTGCTGCTGACACCAAGCAATCATAATGACCAGAATCTTCATGTACAGTGTACAAAACAACGATGGGGGTGACGTTGGCAAATTTATTTCAGCTTCAAGAATGCTATTGATTAGTTCTTGTTCTATCTCTGGTGTTAACTTCTTCTTTTGCAAATTTGTTTGTTTCCTTCTAAATGACTTTTAAGAGTTCTGACAGTAACACCATATGCTCTTGATGCGCAACGCAAACCCATATCTTCGTTTTTCACTGCCGACAAAGCGCAGCCTATTTTTTCTTCTGGTAACCACCGCCGTTCGGGTCCCATAATACAGTCAAACAAATCAATCAATCATTCAATAAAACTTATAGAAAGGAAAAACACAACAAAACCGAAAAGAGAATTGAATACGTGAATAAAACAGCAGTGTTCTGTTTATTGTTTGACGAGGGTAAGATGGAACAGAATGCGGCAAAGCTGGAACACTGTTCCATGTTTGCCTCTCTTATGTGTTCCATCATTGCCGCATGGCACCTGCATGGATTTCGCGTTTTTCTGTTGGATACACGTGACGTTTCAAATCTTTTTTTCCGTTCAAGTTATTGCAAATCTATGAAGGTTTATCACAGCAATCAACATTTTACGTGAACGTATATAGATAAAGAGTAATAATACGAATTGTAGACGGTAGAAATAAGAAGAAGAAGGAAGAAAAGTTTAAAAAACGTACCATTTATTTTGTTTTGCCGCGGTAGTAATTTATTTTTTATGGAATAATATCAAGGAATGTCACTAGACATTTCTGCAAAACAATTGTTCATGAATTGTTCCCCGTTGATCGCATATTGAGGTGTTCCAAGTTGGCCGACTGTTCCGGGATTGGCGACTTTCCCTTATATATATGTGTGTGTGTGTGTGTGTGTGTGTGTGTGTGTGTGTGTGAGTGTGTGTGTGTGTGTGTGTGTGTGTGTGTGTGTGTGTGTGTGTGTGTAAGAGAGGGAGACAGACAGACAGACAGACAGACAGACAGACAGACAGACAGACAGACAGAGACAGAGACAAATATAGAGAGAATAAGAGACTGAGAGGGCCAGCCAGACAGAGACAGAATCAGATTCGAAGTCGCAAAGAAGTTCGCTCAAAAAAGCACACACAAAAGCAAAGGTCCGAGCGTGTTTCGCTCTCTTTGCAGAACGAATAGCCTAACTATGCAATCAGGATCGTCTTATTTGTAATTCCTCTTTTCGGCTTGTCTTGTCATCGATAGCTGATGCGAGGATGCTGCACGTTTTTGTCCTTTGCTTACTGCACTCCCCGATCTTAACTTGTTCTGAGTGCAGGCACTATTTCTCTTTTCTCCAAGATTTGCATCGCTTGCTGGGCACTTGCCAAATCACTTTCTGCACTGAGGTTCGCGTCAGACGTGAACACGAAGACTTGATATTTTGTGCCATCATTGTAAAAGCTTGGAGGAAAATACTGGCAAAGCCATATTTTCTGTTGGTTTCCCTTTGAAGATGTGTGTACATACAAGGTGGTTTTCAAAAGTGTATGGAATATTTACATTAAACAAACACACTTGGAAGAATTTTTTTTATTGAACATGCTGTTGTCCGCTTATTTCGTTTGAAACGTAGTGCATACACACAATGTGATCTTCACAACTATAAAACGTAGTGCATACACACAATGTGATCTTCACAACTATAAAACGTAATGCATACACACAATGTGATCTTCACAACTATAACACGTAGAGCATACACACAATGTGATCTTCACAACTATAACACGTAGTGCATACACACAATGTGATCTTCACAACTATAAAACGTAGGTCATACACACAATGTGATCTTCACAACTATAACACGTAGTGCATACACACAATGTGATCTTCACAACTATAAAACGTAGTGCATACACACAATGTGATCTTCACAACTATAAAACGTAGAGCATACACACAATGTGATCTTCACAACTATAAAACGTAGAGCATACACACAATGGGATCTTCACAACTATAAGGAATATTTGCATCAGTTTGTAATAATTACATAACATTGTCAAAGTCCAACGTACTACACCAGCCAGCTAGCTCGTAAGCCAACCAACCAACCAGCCAGCCAACCATGCAAGGAATTAACGAACAAAACAACCCACTTTGAATAGCTCTTTTTTATTTTTTTTATTAAGTATGTCTTTTGTACAATAGTGTATATACAACTAGTTATGAACCTAAACAACAACAGACTGCGTGCGCCAAGCACATGCGCTTCCAAAGCAGCGAACAGTAAAATGCTGCATTTGTGGTCAAACCGTTCCACCATGAGAAGCGAGTTTCAGAGAAACATCATAACCGATGTCGTCATTCCTGTGCACAATATGAGAGAGACAGAGACAGAAAAAAAGACAAACAGACAGACATACAGGCACACGGACGGACAGACAGACAGACAGAAGGACAGTAAGGCAAACTGAGAGAGGGGGGAGACAGACAGACGGACAACGGGGGAGAGAGAGACAGACAGAATACGGACAGACCGACGGACAGAAAGGCGTAAAGACGGAGAGAGAGAGAGAGAGAGAGAGAGAGAGAGAGAGAGAGAGAGAGAGAGAGAGAGAGAGAGAGAGAGAGAGAGAGAGAGAGAGAGAGAGAGAGAGAATTGAATTGAATTGAACTTTATTTAACAAGGATTAAGATTCAAGGCTACGCCTTTTCTTACAATCTGTCCTTGGGACGCATAGACACACAATTATATAATTAAAAAATTTAAAAATTAAAAAGTTAAAAAGTTAACCAACAAAAGGAGGTCGGAAAACTTCAGCACGTGATAATAAAGATGACGATGATGATGATGATGACGATGACGATGATGATAATGATGATGATGAAGATGAGGCATGAAGAGCATACATATGTGGTTATTCACAGAGACACACAGACACCTCTCGACATTAAGACGGAGAGAATGGCAGATACAGAGAGAGAGAGAGAGGAAGAGAGAGCCGGAGACAGAGAAAGAGACAGAGAGAGAGACTTTCTTTCTTTCTTCATTTGGTGTTTAACGTCGTTTTCAACCGTTCAAGGTTATATCGCGACGGAGAGAGAGAGACAAAGATATGACGGCTTATACTAGTGCCAAAACCTGGGGTTACCCATTATCACGTGATAATTACTAATTAACGCTGTCAGTTACTGTTTTCACTCGTTAGTTACTCATTTTCACGGGATAATTAGTAATGTTCACGGGAAAATGACTAATTTTTAGTTTTGGCACTAGCAATCCGTCAGGAAGTGAGCCAAAACTAATAATTAGTAATTAACAGGTGAAAGTTAGTAATTTTCCCGGGAAAATTAGTAATTAACACGTGAAAATGGTACTTATCAAGGGAAAATTACTAATTTTCCCTTGATAAATACAATTATGAGGTTTTGGCACTAGTAAGCCCTATGACGGCTTACTAGTGCCAAAACCTGGGGTTACCCATTATCACGTGATAACTACTAATTAACGCTGTCAATTACTGTTTTCACCTGTTAGTTACTCATTTTCACGGGAAAATGACTAATTTTTAGTTTTGGCACTAGCAATCCGTCAGGAAGTGAGCCAAAACTAAAAATTAGTAATTAACAGGTGAAAGTTAGTAATTATTCCGGGAAAATTGGGACTTTTCCCGGGAAAATTAGTAATAAACACGTGAAAATGGTAATTATCAAGGGAAAATTACTAATTTTCCCTTGACAATTACAATTATGAGGTTTCGGCACTAGTAAGCCGTCATACAAAGAGAGAGGTGACGAACACGTGGGGTAACTTGATTTGGCACCCGAAAGAATTGGGGAAAAAAGAAACACGCAGTTGATGACGATGTACGCAGCAAAAGAGAATGAATAATTCAGACGCCCTAACAAGGCGAAGCGAAGCCTTTCGGAAGCGAGCTAGTTTAGTCTCTATGTTTGTAGAGTTCGATCGGCAATCTTCTGGGACGCTCACGTCATTGGGCTAATTTTAGATCCGCCCCTGCCTTTTTGTTGTATTTTGGGGGGGAGTTTAAAAAAAAAATTTCAGTCTGTTCGGTCGTATCTCTAATTTGAATCTATCTCTCTCTCTCTCGCTCGCTCTCTCTCTCTCTCTCTCTCTCTCTCTCTCTCTCTCTCTCTCTCTCTCTCTCTCTCTCTCTCTCTCTCTCTCTCTCTCTCTCTCTCTCTCTCTCTCTGTCATTCTCTCCGTCTTAATGTCGAGAGGTGTCTGTGTGTCAGTGTGTGTCTCTGTCTCTGTTCTGAAAGAAATTCCGATAGGGATGAAAACGGTGGGCTTACCCGTTGGTTGACCGGCCGACGTTTCATTTACGTCGAGGTTCCTGATCGTCCTCTCCCATCAAGGGTAAACCTGGGAAACTTTAAAGCGTCTATCTATCACTTCGAACAGAAAGAAGAACGTGGAATCCAACAAGGAACGTGTGGGCGGTGCCTCACGCAGGGTCATGCAGCCTCGAACTGCAGAAATGACGTCATTTGTCTTGAATGTCACAAACCGGGTCACAGAAGGGGAGACCCGCACTGCGACGCCTTCCCAAATGACACCGACACCGACAGCAATGAACCAGCACAGGGGAAGGACACACTGAGGTGCCACCCCTCAGGACCAAGGCGTGGATACCGGTAGCACTATCCTCGCCACTCCTAACACAACCACAACGGCAGGAGCCAACCCCAACCACTCCCAGTCCGAGGACACAGGTCGAGTCAACACAACTGCCAAGATGCGAAAAAGCCGACCATGCACACAGCAGTCAACCTTGGCCTTCCCTAGTCAAGGTCTTGCACACCAGGCAAGAGACTCAGGGATTCCTCCTCTGCAGACCAAAACTTAGTGAAGATGACACGCACTGACGTTGCACGTGAGAAAACAGACTCAGCCAATGTTGACAACTCTGACATAGAAAGTGTGTGCGAAGACCGTGACGAAAACACGCCGCACAGCGTGTGGGGTTGACACGCGCCTCGACCTTGTGTCTTGACAGTATGTGTTTTTTTTCTTCCACCCTGGCTTGCCCCACGGACTCTGAAAATTGATCGTGATTTCACCAAAATGTAATCTACCTTCGCCATGGCGGCTTTAACAGTCTGTTCGTGGTTTACGGAACAGAACAAAACGCAAAACTATTTTTCATAATTTTAAAAAGAATGGATTTGATATTGTATGTTTGCAGGAAACCTACATAACAGACAGTGACGTTGAACAGTGGGAAAGGGAATGGGGAGGGAAAATCTTCCACGTTTCCTCTACCAGCCATAGTCTTGGGCAAGTCATTTTAGTGAATAAAATCCTTTCCTTATGACGTTGCATGTGTTGTAAAATCTAAAAGAGTGCTTGAATTGGAAATCCACGCAGATGAAGAAAGTATATATATTTTTAACGTTTACAGTCCAAATGAAGTTCATGAGAAAAGGTTTTTTTTACGAATTCCTCTCCAACTGTCTAAATGAGCGAATTTATGAGAAAAAAATTGTCTGTGGAGATTTTAATTGTGTACTTGATAATCAATTAGATATCATAAGCGGCGGAAAGCACAACAACACAGATGTTGAAATGTTTAAGACGATGTTGACTAAATGTGCATTAAACAATTTGTGGTGTTTGGCACATGGAGACGACAAGGAGTTTACATGGTACCGGAAAACTCCTTTCATAGCAAGAAGATTGGATTATATACTTGTGTCGGATAACATTTTATTTAAATCGTGCACATGAGTGCGAAATTCAATCCGTTGCCCAGAGCGACCATAGAATGGTTAGAATGAAATACAGTCTGACTCATATGGAGAGAGGCCCGTCATACTGGAAATTTAACGACAGTCTATTGAAAGATAGAGTGTTTGTTGAAGGTTTAAACACCTTTTTGGAAAATTATGACAACGAGTATCTTGAGATTGATTCACAAGTTAAATGGGACCTCTAAAATAAAAATTAAAGAATTTTCTATTGACTATAGTAAATGTAAAAAACGGCAAACAGTTGAAGACCAACAACAAATGCAAAAGGATTTGAATCAATTAGATAAACAGATATCCAGGCACCCTGAACATTCAACATTTATTGTTGAAAAGAAGGGTGGAACTGCTCGACTTTCTCCATGTTTGTGTGACATTACGATGATTTCTGCTATAAGGAATTTACGACTGCGGGGAAAGAAAATAAGCTTTGGTGGGGAACGTATCTGGCTGTACGTATCGCGTGTCAGGGTGTATGTGTGTGTGTGTGTGTGTGTGTGTGTGTGTGTGTGTGTGTGTGTGTGTGTGTTTATGTGTGTGTGTGTGGGTGTTTATGTGTTTGTGTGTGTGGGTGTGTGTGCCAGTGTGTATGTATGTGTGTTTGTGTGTGTGTGTTTGTGTGTGTGTGTGTGTTTGTGTGTGTGTGTTTGTGTGTGTGTGTTTGTGTGTGTGTGTGTGTGTGTGTGTGTGTGTGTGTGTAGGTTTTTGTGTGTGTGTTTGTGTGTGTGTGTGTGTTTGTGTGTGTGAGTGAGTGTGTGTGTGCGTGTGTGTGTGTGTGTGTGAGTGAGTGTTTGTTTGTATGTGTGTTTGTGTGTGTGTGTGTGCGTGCGTGCATGCGTGCGTGCGTGTGTGTGTGTGTGTGTGTGTGTGTGTGTATATAATCTGGCTGCAGTAAGACCTAGCGGGTCATAAATATGTCAGTCACAAATCATGGTATGAACCCAAGTGCATCCTTCCCATGCTCATGCAGCCACTGGTAATTTTATTTTATTTTATTTGGTTGTTGTTGTTGTTGATCTCAGTTGCATGCAGGCAGCTTCAACCCTTACTTTTGTGCCTCTTTGTTTTCTTTTTTTATATTTAGTCAAGTTTTGACTAAATATTTTAACATCGAGGGGGAATCGAAACGAGGGTCGTGGTGTATGTGCGTGTGTGTGTGCGTGTGTGCGTGTGTGTGTGTGTGTGTAGAGCGATTCAGACTAAACTACTGGACCGATCTTTATGAAATTTGACATGAGAGTTCCTGGGTATGAAATCCCCGAACGTTTTTTTCAGTTTTTTGATAAATGTCTTTGATGACGTCATATCCGGCTTTTCGTGAAAGTTGAGGCGGCACTGTCACGCCCTCATTTTTCAACCAAATTGGTTGAAATTTTGGTCAAGTAATCTTCGACGAAGCCCGGGGTTCGGTATTGCATTTCAGCTTGGTGGCTTAAAAATTAATTAATGACTTTGGTCATTAAAAATCTGAAAATTGTAAAAAAAAAATAAAAATTTTCAAAACGATCCAAATTTACGTTTATCTTATTCTCCATCATTTGCTGATTCCAAAAACATATAAATATGTTATATTCGGATTAAAAACAAGCTCTGAAAATTAAATATATAAAAATTATTATCAAAATTAAATTGTCCAAATCAATTTAAAAACACTTTCATCTTATTCCTTGTCGGTTCCTGATTCCAAAAACATATAGATATGATATGTTTGGATTAAAAACACGCTCACAAAGTTAAAACAAAGAGAGGTACAGAAAAGCGTGCTATCCTTCTTAGCGCAACTACTACCCCGCTCTTCTTGTCAATTTCACTGCCTTTGCCACGAGCGGTGGACTGACGATGCTACGAGTATACGCTCTTGCTGCGTTGCTTTGCGTTCAGTTTCATTTTGTGAGTTCGACAGTTGCTTGACTCAATATTGTATTTTCGCCTTACGCGACTTTTTTTCTTTTGTTTTCGCTGAGAGCATCCTTCTTCGTTGATCTTTTTCTTTTTTTTAATTTTACCCAATTTTATTCTTCTTTAAATACACTTATATCATTAACAATACTATTTCTAACTGTCTTTTAAACAACTTTTCAATATAACAATTCCCTCTCAAAAAGCATCCACTGGTAATGAGTAGCGCCCTACTATACCTTTTATTTCTATCACGTTTTTAATGTCGAAGAGTGTACATTGGAACATGAAACAAGACACTTGCCATTATAACGTCAGTCACAAATCACAGTACCACTCTCGACTTCATCCCTTCCTTGTCCTCCATCCCTTGATATCCACGCCCTATATATTCCTATGGCTTTTTTCATAGAGAAGGGAGACAATGACTTGGCTGGTGTAACTCCGATTAAGACTCATCCCGTAGATATGTCAGTCACAAATCATGGTACGAACCTCGACTGCACCCTTCCATATCCATGCATCTACTCAAATAGAGTATCGATCTATATTTCTGTCACTTTTTTGTAGCAGAAGAGTATACATTTGGTGGAGTATCTCCGATAAAGACCCTTGCCGTAGACATAATAATAATAATAATAATAATAATAATAATAATAATAATAATAATAATAATAATAATAATAATAAATGAGCATTTATATAGCGCAACATCATAACTTTACAATTATGCTCTTTGCGCTCTGTGCTGTGCGTCGGCCGGTGCATTCCTGCATGCTATACTCGGGGTCACGTCCGGCTATGCGACCCACTGTGGACTGCTAAGCGGTGATTGAGAAGAGTATAAGACATGTCAGTCACAAACTGTGGTTCCATCATCAACTTTACCGTTTTACTTTTCATGCATCCACTGAAAATGAGTCGATATTTCTCTCACGTTTTTCATTGAGAAGAGTATAAATTGGCTATAAGGCCCCGTCCATATATATGTCAGCCACAATTCATGGTACATGTACGAACCTCGACTGCACCATTTCCATTCTCATGATCCACTGATAGCGTCCTGCATTGGTGTCGCATGTTCATTGTAGAAGAGTATAAAAGTTGACCGCGCACTAGACCCTGGCCATAGATATACGCCAGTCACATATCACGGTACGATCCTCGACGTCATCCCTTCCCTGGTCATTCATCCCCGACAGTGAGTGACGTCATTTACTCCCTTTGCGTGGGTGGGCCGAGACACGACAGAAAGAAAAGGGGAAGCAGAGAAGGGGGGAGGGGGGGGTGTGTGCTGAGAGAAGAGAGTGGAGGTGGGGGGGGGGGGGGTGCTGAGAGAAGAGAGTGGAGGTGGGGGGGGGGGTGCTGAGAGAAGAGAGTGGAGGTGGGGGGGGGGGGTGCTGAGAGAAGAGAGTGGAGGTGGGGGGGGGGGGTGCTGAGAGAAGAGAGTGGAGGTGGGGGGGGGGGGGTGCTGAGAGAAGAGAGTGGAGGTGGGGGGGGGGTGCTGAGAGAAGAGAGTGGAGGTGGGGGGGGGGGGTGCTGAGGGTGCTGAGAGAAGAGAGTGGGGGGAGGGGGGGGGGTTGACTGAACTGCTCGACTTTCTCAATGTTTGTGTGACAATACGATGATTTCTGCTACAAGGAAATTACGACTGCATTTTTTTTTTAATGATGGTCAAGATTTTACCATGCTTTCATTGTAGTCTCTCACAAGTCTTTGATACAATGCATTGATTTTGGTCAGATACAATGCTATCATTGTGGTAATTTACAACGCTTTGATTCCATCTTATACAATATTCGGATTTTGGCCGTTTTGAAGATTGGATTCTAGACAGTTTTGGGGAAGTGAGCAGAGCCATTTTCTCCAGATTTCTCCGACGGGGAAGTACGCAAAACGCAACCATCCAGGCACCGTACCGTCACTCACTGACAAGAGCTCTTGTATAGGTCTGCCCACCACAGGGATCTGGCAGGGTGTAGGAAGTGGGGGGTGAAACGACACGACACTTCACATCACTACCCTGCACAGCCATCACCACAACCACCACACCACTCCCACCTCCAACGTCTGCTGCAACGCTGCTGCTGCTGCTGTCGTGCTTGCTGCTGTGTCGTGCCGCGTCGCGCCGCTGCCGGACCGGCTCTATACGTTGTTTCTCTGTGCTGTGCTTCGGCCGGTGCATTCCTGCATGCTATACTCGGGGTCACGTCCGGCTATGCGACCCGCTGTGGACTGCTAAGCGGTGATTACAATTATCCGCTGGTGTAATTAGTGCTGGGACGACTACTGGTAGTATCGAGTGGCGGAGTTGTGAGGTCGAGGCATCAGCCAGGATTGTGCTTGTGCGTGAGGATTGCGCCTAGCTTTGAGAGGCGTGGGGTGGAGTGAGTGTCGGTGTTTTCTCTACACTGGAGCACGACTATGGATCGAGAGTCTCTGATCTTGTAATGACTGGATTTCTCGGGTTGAGTGCTGCTTTACGGGCTCTTTAGCGTTTGTCTGCCGCGACTGGCACCGTGAGCTGTTTGGAGCCACACGTATAGCCTACATCGTCTGTTGGGACTCAATTCTGCTGGACAGTTTGCAATCAGTCGCCCGTCACATTGTGTGTTGTTGGTGAGTATATAGTTTGTGTTGTATGCGGCAGTCGTGAATCGCGCATTGTCTTCCGTTCACAGCTCATCGATCATTGTCCTTTCTGCTTGTCAGTCAGTTCAAATTACATTGCCGGGTCCGCACGATAGCACAGCTACGAGAGCATTGTTGAAGCTTGGACACTTTTAGAAAACCCACGGAATCTATTATTCAGCCATCGCAAAATGGGAGTCACCGTGTTCCAAAGACTGCTAAAACATCACTTCTTTTAGTCTCGGCTACTCCACCGAAAATGGAGTATGGCTGCCTGAATGGCGCGCGGGGGTGGGGGGTTGTTGTACACAAAAACCGACCCGTACTAAAACACAAGTGTACTAGTGTACTTTGGGAGTTGCTGCTCATCAAGGAAGGAGAAGAAGTCTTGACTATAATTATATATATATATGAATACAAGAGGCAATTAAGTGGCAATGACGCATGTAAAAACATAGTTACGACTGTGGGGTAACGACCTAAAAACTCGTAGCCATTTCTCAATTTAGAGCTGCTTTGAAATACCTATCTTCCCAGGCGATGAAATTGCGATGCACATGTACATACAGCGAGCACATGTACATACAGCGAGCACATGTACATACAGCGAGCAAGTGAACAGACCATTGTTTGATTACACCATGTACATACAGCGAGCAAGTGAACAGACCATTGTTTGATTACACCATGTACATTTCAAGGCGAGATGGTAGGCCCTATCTCTTTTTTTCTTCGCCAATTTGCTTGGATTAGTAAAAACGACTGACTACAAATTAATATGACAACTCATTTTGTTTAGTTTTTAGGATGCGTGTTCATTCACTCTCTCTGCGATCAAAGAATTCTACGAAGCAGATTTTCACAGCTTGCATTCGTGTAAAAGCAAAACGATTTAGTTTCGTGTTTGATTTCTATGTTTTATTCTGTTTAGGCACTCGCATTACGAATTAGGGGAAAGTCGCTAAACCTGGAACAGTTAAGGAGAAACAGCCGTACCAGACAAAAAAATGGATATTGCAAAGCGTTCTTTATATTGTCACATACTAGACTCTGTCAGTAAATAAACAAACCACATAAAATGAATAAAAGTCACGCAACTCATCAGACTGATCATAATAAAAATGTCTGCATTTGTTCCAGGTTGGACGCATGGGTGTGTAAAGTGGAACACTGTGTTGTCAAACTCGGAACACATACAAACACACCCTGACTCTCTTTCTAGCTCTGTCTGTGTCTCACACACACACATATACACCCACACACTCTCATTCACACACAAACAAGCACACACAAGATAAATAAATACGTCATAACATTTTGATTAAGCTAATTTATGTAAATGTCTTTTTTTCAACATCATATTTTGATTTTACCAAGGAAATAACAAATCGGATAACAATTTAAGCCTTAAATGTAAAACAAAAAGATAAATAAGGGCTAGGTCTAAAAAGGACTGAAAAACAAAACCTTAAAAAAAAAGGAAAAAATAGGCAAAGAACCGATTTCGCAGACAATGTCCTTTGAATCTACTGTCAGCGGAGTCATCGTGTGATTACTGTGTGCACTTCTGGCACTATAACATATCCTCAGGGGAGTTTGTGGCACACATGAAGCAGTACCACGAAATTTCGCAGCTTCATTTGTACCCCTGTTCTGTTGACAAATAAATATAAAAGGGCTACCTGCCCAATTGACTAAATGTAAAAATCATTACGCATAAAGTCTCAAAGCAAATAACTAAGAACAGATTTAAGAACTGATTTTGCAGACACACACAAATTGCTAAGTACAGACTTCGAAGTCCTTTTGTCCGCTGCTGTCAGCGCAGTCCTCGTGTGCCCACTGTGTGCACCTCTGGCACTGTATCATGTTCTCAGGGGAGTTGGTGCCACACATGAAGCAGTACCAAGTGCTTTCCCCCGGGATAGAACGCATCGTCGAGAATGTTCTCCTTTTTTCCCTCTGATAAGAAGATATTCCCCTCTTGTTTCTCTGAGCAGAAGATGTTGTAGCTTCATTCTTTCCTCTTTTCTGTTGACCTGCACGCCTTTTTGCAAGTGAAATCTCCAGAACATTGTTTTTTTCGTGATGATCTCTTCGACGAGCTTGTGGTTGTGCGTTGCAGGACATCAGCAGCAGGTAAGCTTACATTTGCTGCTGACACCAAGCAATAATAATGACCAGAATCTCCATGTACAGTGTACAAAACAACGATGGGGGTGACGTTGGCAAATTTATTTCAGCTTCAAGAATGCTATTGATTAGTTCTTGTTCTATCTCTGGTGTTAATGTAGAAGGTCTTCCTGTGAACTTTACTTCTTCTTTTGCAAATTTGTTTGTTTCCTTCTAAATGACTTTTAAGAGTTGTGACAGTAACACCATATGCTCTTGATGCGCAACGCAAACCCATATCTCCGTTTTTCACTGCCGACAAAGCGCAGCCCATTTCTTCTGGTAACCACCGCCGTTCGGGTCTCATAATACTGTCAAACAAATCAATCAATCATTCAATAAAACTTATAGAAAGGAAAAACACAACAAAACCGAAAAGAGAATTGAATACGTGAATAAAACAGCAGTGTTCTGTTTATTGTTTGATGAGGGTAAGATGGAACAGAATGCGGCAAAGCTGGAACACTGTTCCATGTTTGCCTCTCTTATGTGTTCCATCATTGCCGCATGGCACCTGCATGGATTTCGCGTTTTTCTGTTGGATACACGTGACGTTTCAAATCTTTTTTTCCGTTCAAGTTATTGCAAATCTATGAAGGTTTATCACAGCAATCAACATTTTACGTGAACGTATATAGATAAAGAGTAATAATACGAATTGTAGACGGTAGAAATAAGAAGAAGAAGGAAGAAAAGTTTAAAAAACGTACCATTTTTTTGTTTTGCCGCAGTAGTCATTTTTTTTGCTGGAATAATATCAAGGAATGTCACTAGACATTTCTGCAAAACAATTGTTCATGAATTGTTCCCCGTTGATCGCATATTGAGGTGTTCCAAGTTGGCCGACTGTTCCGGGATTGGCGACTTTCCCTTATATAGCAAGAAAGTCGCATACCGGCCGGCTTTTTGTGAATAGAAACATATTCGTTTAAAATGTTCAAACCAAGATACCAAACACAATGTATCACCATTTCTAACGAGGAACTGATCCTGCACAGGGCAAAGTACCTATACTAAGTAAACACCCACACCCTACATTGGGGCAAAATCCGTGCATAAAGGGGGTGGGCGTTTACATTAAAGTGTACGGTACTTTAAATTAATCCTGCGAATTCAAGTGTGACCGGCACATTCGTACGTACGTAACCATTCGTAGATCGACATCCAAAAACAAACGGCCAACGTTTCAACATTCAGGATAAAACAAACAAGACTGGGTATGTTGTGGGAACGTTTAATTATTAACAAAACAAAACGTTACGTTCACAAATATATCGACCCAATTGCCTCAGTCGTTTGTGTCTTCCCTGCAAGCCGCTGACAACTTTTTCAAGATAAGTTTTGTGTGATTAGTGCTTGTTTATGCACTTAAAAGACCGCTGGGTCGATATATCTGTGAACGTAACGTTTTGTTTTGTCAATAAGTAAACGTTCCAACAACTTACCTTACTTGTTTTTTGATTTTTCATTCGTTGAGAGCGTCTCGTTGATACCTGACTTGAAGTGTGAACGATCGAACAAACCGCCACAGACTGTCCAGAACACCGCGTTATAGTAGAGTCTATCTCTCTATCTCTCTATCTCTCTATCTCTCTACCTGTAGATCTAGTTGAACCTCAGAGGTCCACAAACGTTTGGTAACCGCTCTCTCTATCTGTCACTCTCTCTCTCTCTCTCTCTCTCTCTCTCTCTCTCTCTCTCTCTCTCTCTCTCTCTCTCTCTCTCTCTCTCTCTCTCTCTCTCTCTCTCTCTTGAATTTACAAATGTTCCGAACTGTTTATCTTTCTTTCTTATAACCCCGTATTCCGATCTTACCCCCCTTTTTAATGGGTCTATATCATTGAGTAACCGCTTCTGACTCTCTCAGTCCTCCCCTCCCCCCCAACACATATACTACCACACACACACACACTACCACACACACACACACTACCACACACACACACACTACCACACACACACACACACTGACACACACACACACACTACCACACACACACACACACACACTACCACACACACACACACACACACTGACACACACACACACACACTACCACACACACACACACACACACACACTGACACACACACACACACGCACACACACACACGCACAACACACACAAACACACACACACACACACTCACATTCACAAGAACTACCACCACAACCACCCCACTCCCTCCATACTATACCACACACACACACACACACACACACACACACACACACACACACACATTCTCATTCACAAGAACTACCACCACAACCAACCCACTCCCTCCATACCACACACACACACACAGACACACACACACACACACACACACACACACACACACACACACACACATTCTCATTCACAAGAACTACCACCACAACCACCCCACTCCCTCCATACCACACACACACACACACACACACACACACTGACACACACACACACACACACACTACCACACACACACACACACACACACACACACTGACACACACACACACACGCACACACACACACGCACAACACACACAAACACACACACACACACTCACACTCACAAGAACTACCACCACAACCACCCCACTCCCTCCATACTATACCACACACACACACACACACACACACACACACACACACATTCTCATTCACAAGAACTACCACCACAACCACCCCACTCCCTCCATACCACACACACACACACACACACACACACACACACACACACACGCACCAGAACCATCCCCCCTCCCTCCATACCCCCAGACCATCAACCAACATACAGACAAAACGAATCATCCCCATCTGATTGTTTCAGCAACAGTGTGGACACACTACCACACACACACACAACCACACCCCCACCACCACAACCACATCCCCAGCACCCCAACCACCCCCGTCCCTCCATTCCCCCAGACCATCATCCAACACACGGGCAAACAAATCCTTCCCTTCTGATTGTTTCATCACAGTGCAGACACACCAGCAGGCTTGCATGCCTCTTGTCTGGCAGCACACACCGACAGGCATTAATCAAGTAATTGTTTACTTCACGTCGCAGTAGAGAGGGCTCGGCCAGTGGAGAATGCTAGAGGATGGGGGATGGAGCGTATTGTTCGATTAGTGTGTGTGTGTGGGGGGGGGGGGATGGGCGTATTGTTCGATTAGTGTGTGTGGGGGGGGATGAGCGTATTGTTCGATTAGTGTGTGTGTGTGTGGGGGGGGGGGGTGGTGAGCGTATTGTTCGATTAGTGTGTGCACATTCAGACATTACTCATCTGCTCGGGTCATGGAGAATGCTAGAGGATGAGGGATGAGCGTAGTGTACGATTAGTGTGTGCACAGTCAGACATTACTCAAAGAATGTTCGAGGATGCGAGATGAGCGTAGTGTACGATTAGTGTGAGCACAGTCAGACGTTACTCAGAGAATGCTAGAGGATGCGATATGAGCGTAGTGTACGATTAGTGTGAGCACAGTCAGACGTTACTCAGAGAATGCTAGAGGATGCGATATGAGCGTAGTGTACGATTAGTGTGAGCACAGTCAGACGTTACTCAGAGAATGCTAGAGGATGCGATATGAGCGTAGTGTACGATTAGTGTGTGCACAGTCAGACATTACTCAGAGAATGCTAGAGGATGTGAGATGAGCGTAGTGTACGATTAGTGTGAGCACAGTCATACATTACTCAGAGAATGCTAGAAGATGCGAGATGAGCGCAGTGTACGATTAGTGTGTGCACAGTCATACATTACTCAGAGAATGCCAGAGGATGAGGGATGAGCGTAGTGTACGATTAGTGTGTATACAGTCATACATTACTCAGAGAATGTTCGAGGATGCGAGATGAGCGTAGTGTACGATTAGTGTGTGCACAGTCAGACATTACTCAGAGAATGCCAGAGGATGAGGGATGAGCGTAGTGTACGATTAGTGTGTGCACAGTCAGACATTACTCAGAGAATGCTAGAAGATGCGAGATGAGCGCAGTGTACGATTAGTGTGTGCACAGTCAGGCATTACTCAGAGAATGTTCGAGGATGCGAGATGAGCGTAGTGTACGATTAGTGTGAGCACAGTCAGACATTACTCAGAGAATGCTAGAGGATGAGGGATGAGCGTAGTGTACGATTAGTGTGTGCACAGTCAGACATTACTCAGAGAATGCTAGAGGATGAGGGATGAGCGTAGTGTACGATTAGTATGAGCACAGTCAGACATTACTCAGAGAATGCTAGAGGATGCGAGATGAGCGTAGTGTACGATTAGTGTGAGCACAGTCAGACATTACTCAGAGAATGCTAGAAGATGCGAGATGAGCGCAGTGTACGATTAGTGTGTGCACAGTCAGACATTACTCAGAGAATGCTAGAGGATGAGGGATGAGCGCAGTGTACGATTAGTGTGTGCACAGTCAGACATTACTCAGAGAATTCTAGAGGATGCGAGATGAGCGTAGTGTACGATTAGTGTGTGCACAGTCATACATTACTCAGAGAATGCCAGAGGATGAGGGATGAGCGTAGTGTACGATTAGTGTGTGCACAGTCAGACATTACTCAGAGAATGCCAGAGGATGAGGGATGAGCGTAGTGTACGATTAGTGTGTGCACAGTCAGACATTACTCAGAGAATGTTCGAGGATGCGAGATGAGCGTAGTGTACGATTAGTGTGTGCACAGTCAGACATTACTCAGAGAATGCTAGAAGATGCGAGATGAGCGCAGTGTACGATTAGTGTGTGCACAGTCAGGCATTACTCAGAGAATGTTCGAGGATGCGAGATGATCGTAGTGTACGATTAGTGTGTGCACAGTCAGACATTACTCAGAGAATGCTAGAGGATGGGGGATGCGCGTAGTGTACGATTAGTGTGAGCACAGTCAGACATTACTCAGAGAATGCTAGAGGATGCGAGATGAGCGTAGTGTACGATTAGTGTGAGCACAGTCAGACATTACTCAGAGAATGCTAGAGGATGCGAGATGAGCGTAGTGTAGCACAGTCAGACATTACTCAGAGAATGCTAGAGGATGGGGGATAAGCGTAGTGTACGATTAGTGTGAGCACAGTCAGACATTACTCAGAGGAGTGGTGATGCGCGTAGTGTACGATTAGTGTGAGCACAGTCAGACATTACTCAGAGGAGTGGTGATGCGCGTAGTGTACGATTAGTGTGAGCACAGTCAGACATTCAACAAGACATTTCAATTCTGCACAAAACGCAGTTGATGGTTTGGTAAAGGTCTAAGATGGAACGATAATGCTGTTCCATGTAAAAGACTTGACAGTTATGGTGTGGTATACATGATGGTTTACCTGATGGTTTACATGATGGTACACATGATGGTTTACATGATGGTTTACATGATGGTATACATGATGGTTTACATGATGGTTTACATGATGGTATACATGATGGTTTACATGATGGTATACATGATGGTATACATGATGGTTTACATGATGGTATACATTATGGTATACATTATGGTATACATGATGGTATACATGATGGTATACATGATGGTATACATGATGGTATACATGATGGTTTACATGATGGTTTACATGATGGTATACATGATGGTATACATGATGGTATACATGATGGTTTACATGATGGTATACATGATGGTATACATGATGGTTTACATGATGGTATACATGATGGTTTACATGATGGTATACATGATGGTATACATGATGGTATACATGATGGTATACATGATGGTTTACATGATGGTATACATTATGGTATACATGATGGTATACATGATGGTATACATGATGGTATACATGATGGTATACATGATGGTATACATGATGGTATACATGATGGTATACATTATGGTATACATGATGGTATACATTATGGTATACATGATGGTTTACATGATGGTATACATGATGGTATACATGATGGTTTACATGATGGTATACATTATGGTATACATGATGGTATACATGATGGTATACATTATGGTATACATGATGGTATACATTATGGTATACATGATGGTTTACATGATGGTATACATGATGGTTTACATGATGGTACACATGATGGTTTACCTGATGGTTTACATGATTGTACACATGATGGTTTACCTGATGGTTTACATGATGGTATACATGATGGTTTGCACGATGGTTTACAGGATGGTACACATG
Organism: Littorina saxatilis; assembly: GCF_037325665.1. Lineage (NCBI taxonomy): Eukaryota > Metazoa > Mollusca > Gastropoda > Littorinimorpha > Littorinidae > Littorina > Littorina saxatilis. Next base: position 31,771,964 of record NC_090258.1, read on the forward strand.
ATGGTTTACATGATGGTTTACATGATGGTATACATGATGGTTTACCTGATGGTTTACCTGATGGTTTACATGATAGTTTACATGATGGTACACATGATGGTTTACATGATTGTACACATGATGGTTTACCTGATGGTTTACATGATGGTACACATGATGGTGTACATGATGGTTTACATGATGGTATACATGATGGTATACATTATGGTATACATGATGGTTTACATGATGGTATACATGATGGTATACAATATGGTATACATGATGGTTTAACGGAGCTGTCCAGGCTTTTTCAAGAGGAAGAAGCATCCTTCAGAAATTCTGCAGCCTGGCAGCTTGCCATGCAGAGTGGGGGTTATGTCATTTCGTATACATATAGATAGTGATATCTATCTCAATCTGTGCAAATAATTCACCAAGTAAATACCACTTTGAATAGGAAGTAGCGAGGCTGTGAATGTCTGGCTACGTGTCCAGGTTGAATAATGCTCTTACGTAACGCCTTTGGGATGTAAAAAAAAAAAAGCATACTTTATTATAGACAGGGACAAGTGAACACACTATCATTTTAGAGGTTTGTCAGCCATTGTCTTTTAAATGTCAAGTTTGCATTGGTTTCATATTCATTCCCCATCGACAAATATAAACAAGTCGCGTAAGGCGAAATTACTACATTTAGTCAAGCTGTCGAACTCACGGTATGAAACTGAACGCACTGTATTTTTTCACCAAGACAGTACAGCTTCGTCAATCCCCGCGTGAAGGAAATCGCTCACCTCCCACGTGCAAAACGTAGTTATATTGACACGCCAGATTAGCGCGGTAGCGTATTGTGCTATGCAGGAAAGCGCGCTTTTCTGTATTCTTGTTATCTTTCTGAGCTTGTTTTGAATCCAACCTATCATATCTATATGTTTTTGGAATCAGGAAATGATAAAGAATAAGACGAAATCATTTTTAGATCGATTTCTTAAATTTTAATCGTAAGATTAATTAATCTATTTTCGTTAATTGTGATCACATTTTAAGAGTAAACATGACATATATGTGTATGTTTTTAGATTCAGAATGTGATGAAGAATACGATGCACTCAATTTTAAATCTGTTTGCGAAAAATCGATTTTATTGACAACTTTAATGAGCAAACTCATTAATTAATTTTTAAGCCTTCAAGCTGAAATGCAATACCAAAGTCCGGGCTTCGTCGAAGATTACTTGACCAAAATTTTAACCAATTTGGTTGAAAATTGAGAGCGTGACAGTGCCGCCTCAACTTTCACGAAAAGCCGGATATGACGTCATCAAAGACATTTATAAAAAAAATGACAAATATGGCTGGAGATACCATACTCAGGAACTCTCATGTCAAGTTTCATGAAGATCGGTCCAGTAGTTTTCTCTGAATCGCTCTACACACACACACACACACACACCACACCCTCGTCTCGATTCCCCCCCTCTACGTTAAAACATTTAGTCAAAACTTGACTAAATGTAAAAACGATCGTTCAAACAAATTCTAGCTTATCACGCAGTATTTTAAATTCTTAATCGAGTATCTTTTGCAATTGCGAAAGTCTGATTTTAGCAATAAACTCAAAGTTTTCAAATATCAAATGTTGCTTCAAAACAGAAAACAGCTTTCGTTGAAATGTCAGCGCTGTTCGGACAGAGAGGGGTTCAATCGTGTGTAAACGTATCCCGTGTTTCCAGTCGATAAACCGTTCAATTCTCAAAATGTGTCCTTTGCGGGTAGAATACCCACAATACATGTTGCGTGGGTGTGGGAATTTCAGTCCGCGGTGAAGAGAAAAAAATCGAACTGATTTGCATTGTACTTTTCGGAGAGGTTGTGGGTTGTGGTCTGTTTTGAGTTAGATGCAAAGTGTGTGTGTGTGTGTGTGTGTGTGTGTGTGTGTGTGTGTGTGTGTGTGTGTGTGTGTGTGTGTGTGTGTGTGTTTCTCGGTATCTCTCTCTCTATCTCAATCTCTCTGTTTTTTGTTCTCTCTCTCTCGCTCTCTCGCTCTATCTCTCTCTCCCCCCCCTCTCTCTCTCTTCTTCTTCTCTTTCTCTCTCTTTTAATCTCTCCCTCCTTCCCTCTCTGACATCCTTCATCCCTCCCCCGCTCTCTGTCTCTATCTCCCCTCCTTCCCTCTCTCTGCTTCCCTCTCTCTCTCCCTCCCCTCCTCTTTCTCTCCCTCCCCTCCTCTCCTCTCTCTCACCCCCCCTCCCTCCCCCCAAGATCCCCATCTCCTCAACCCCTCTCGTCTCTCTCATGTGTCTGTTTTCACTGACAGAGACTTCCTTCGTCCCTTCCTCTCCCCCTCTCTCTCTCTCTCCCTCCCACCCTCTCTCTGTCTCTCTCTCCCTCCCCCCCCCCCCCCCCAATGACCCCATCCCCTCAGCCCCTCTCACGTATCTGTTCTGGCCACAGACAGAAACTGCTCGCCGTAGCGGCACAAAGCGGTTTGTGTGCGTGATAAGGGAGAGATGATTGAATTATCTGTCGCGTCTGATTCTGTCAGTAACTCGCTCTGTTCATGGGATGACGGTCTCGCTCTTTGAGAGAATTGACGGTTGGCGTGGGCGGGAGGGGGGTGGGGGGGGGGGGGCGGAGTGATGAGGGAAGAGGGTGCCGGGGAGGGGATGGGCCGGGGTTACTGGTGATTAAGATTGACTGAGCATGAGTCGTGCAGTGAATCCTACCCAGTGCTATGATCAAAACGATGTTGCGTAAAAAAAAAAAGAAGTAAATTTCAAGGGGCTTATTGTCCGTCAGATTGCCTATATTGGACATGAATTGGTTTATACGATTCGAGTTTTACGCCCTCACGGCTTTTTGATGTTTGCGTGTTTAGGTGGTATCAGCCATCTGCACTTATGGTAGAATGACCAAGATCTTTAACGTGCCATTGTGGTGACACGGGGGTGGGAGATGGATACCGTCTCTGGGTCTGCACATAAAGTTGACCCGTGTCCGTCCCGGCCCGGATTCGAACCAGCGACCTTTCGATCACAAGTCCAGTGCTCTACCACCTGAGCTACCCGGGCCCTTCGATGTTGCGAAATTGTTCTGAAGCTTTTGTGTATTCTGGGGATTAACTGCAGCATGGTGTTTTCCGATAAGAAAGTAGACATAGACATAGACATAGACATGGACATAGACATAGACATAAACATAGACATGGACATAGACATATACATGGACATAGA